>NC_090237.1:14195000-14495000 GCF_024489055.1 Chanodichthys erythropterus | reverse complement strand
TGCTGGCTATTGAGCTGGCAGAGTTAAACAGCGCTCTCTATCAACATTGTATCAGTCAGTTTATCAGTGCTTGGCCTCATTAACCCTTAATTAGCAAGTCTTGGGACCAAAACCAACAAACCAACACAGACAAACAAATTCCACCAGACTGCAACGAACTATAGTGCGGGAAAGTGCCAAGAATGGTCCCTACAATCTCCCAAGAGAAACTACAGACTCTGGAGCCAACAAAAGAAGGCCACCAGGCAAAACAAACTAAAAAAAGATTTTAACTGGAAGTTACAATAAATAGCTACAAATAAAAATACATTATGAGTATAGTGAGACAGGAGACTGGCTTTATAAGGGGCTCTCTTTGTCACCCTCCCGCTTTCCCTTTGCCTCTGCATTCCTGGACTGTAAAACATGGGGTCTTTTTTCCTCTTCTGTTTGTTTCCAGAGCTACAAGGCGTCTGGGAAAGCAAACATGCTGAGGTGGGGGCAAAATAAGCCAGAAAATAAGGGACTGGCGCATTCAGCACCTTTACAAGGCAGGGGGGGACATGGACACTGTAATTACACTGATTTACACTCAGCCATAGACTGGAGTGAATTCCCCTGAACAAACTGCGCTCATGAGTATGACACATGGCAAAACTGGAGCGCTAGATGAAGAGATGAGTGATGACACAGCTACTCAGGGAAGAGTGAAAATCCAGGAGGTGAGGGGAAATCTGAGGATTACATTGTGAGTTATGAAAGGAGAGTGTGCGAGACAAGCGGGACCAGCCACAGACAAAGGAACCATAAGTTATGTGCACATTTTCTTGGCAGATGGCGTCTTACTGAAATGACTTACTAGAGCGTACGTGAAGTGTGTTATGACAGCAAGTCTGGCAAAAAGAAAAACATAAATGTCCGCATATGAGATATGGACCAGAATGAGAGAAAACACAAAGAGAAGAGAAGAGAAGAGAAGAGAAGAGAAGAGAAGAGAAGAGAAGAGAAGAGAAGAGAAGAGAAGAGAAGAGAAGAGAAGAGAAGAGAAGAGAAGAGAGACAATAGACAGACAGACAGACAGATAGATAGATAGATAGATAGATAGACAGATAGATAGAAAAGAGGAAAAGGAGAGACCGACAGAGACAAAAAGAAAATAACAGAAAATAAAAAGGAGACAGACCGATAAACAGACATAAAAGAAAAGAAAAGAAAAGAAAAAAAGAAAAGAAGGGACAGACAGACATACAGTATAGACAAACGATAGAACAACTGACAAAGAAAAAGAAATAAAAAGAAAGATGACAGAGACAGAACAATGGATGGATAGATAGATAGATAGATAGATAGATAGATAGATAGATAGATAGATAGATAGATAGATAGATAGATAGATAGATAGATAGATAGATAGATAGAAAAGAGGAAAAGGAGAGACAGACAGAGACAAAAAGAAAAGAACAGAAAATAAAAAGGAGACAGACCAATAAACAGACATAAAAGAAAAGAAAAGAAAAGAAAAAAAGAAAAGAAGGGACAGACAGACATACAGTATAGACAAACAGATAGAACAACTTGCAAAGAAAAAGAAAAAGAATGATGACAGAGACACAGATGGATAGATAGACAGATAAATAGACAGACAGATAAACAGACATAAGAAAAAAGAAAAGACAGACAGTCATACAGTATAGACAAAGGTAGAACAACTGAAAGAAAGAAAGAAAGAAAGAAAGAAAGAAAGAAAGAAAGAAAGAAAGAAAGAAAGAAAGAAAGAAAGAAAGAAAGAAAGAAAGAAAGAAAGAAAGAAAGAAAGAAGTTATATCTGAGAGGAAGTCTGGAAAAAGGTGGCAAACAATAGAGAGAGAGATTAACAGAAGTTAAAAACACTCTCAGAGTCTTTGTCTGGGAAACTAGGTCAGGAGTTTGGAGTTTGGAACAGGAGTCGGTCCCTCTCTCGTGAGCAGCCCCTCTCCATCTCCGCATGTGCCCCAGAATGGGGGCTACAGCCAAACCCCCCTCGTCCCCCAATTTCCTGTCCTATTTGGCTGAAATACAGCTGAAACAAAAAGGGGGAATCTCTCAGTCTTACTCCCCTAAAAGCTCCCCACATCAGCACACACTGGAGTTGAACCCACTGCACCTGAATGTCACCAAACGACACTTCACAAACTAATAATAACCCACTAAACAACAGGCAAAACACTAAGACACAGCAAAGCTGTGCACTCTGAGCTTGTTTCCAGCAAGCTTGACATCATTCTTTGTTACGCTTTCTATCAAAACCAGACGGCTCTTACTAATAGAAGCTGAGCACGGCTCAGTATGACTCCAATCAGACATCATACACACATATCCCAGAGTCAGCACTATGTCCCCGAAACCATCCACCACTCAGCCTCCATTTTGAGACCACAGATTGATAAAACAGCAGCATTCCTCGGCATGATCTGCGTCTTTCAGCAACCAATTTCTGGCTATTTGATCTGAAGGCATCTTTTCATAAAGCAGCGCAAGCTTGCATGCCTTCTCTTTTTATTGGCTTATGAAAAGCTCGACTTCAAATAAACCATCAGCAAAAGGGAAAAGGAGTTACATTTCAGGCATTCCCCAACCTCCAGCCTATGTACCCATGATCCTCTGCAATCAATCAGTCACAGATACAAAGGATAACAGATACAATATATACGCGCACACCTGTTTTTGGCCGGCACTGGCAACATTCCCATGAGTTCAAAGTCTGTCTAGACCACAATCACAATGACCTGTCACTCATGACACCCATCTCAACCCTCTCTCTAGGCTCAAAGTAAAATCAGCACAAATTAAGCTCACCTAGTGTGTTTAAATTTATGCAAATGAGCAGTGACTACTAATGGAAATGGTAAAATCGCTGCCAGTGTGAACAGGGCATAACAGGTCTTGGTGCTTGTCTATGACCCCCTCTGAAGGTCATAGTGGAGGTCTGATCTTCCAGCAACCTGTGCATGGACATATGATGAATGTGTTGAGAAGCGTCCACAAAGAGTCTCTTATATTTACAGCACACTCTGATTTGTGCGTGTATGCGTTTGAAATTCTGAGCAACAGCCTCCTTATTGTCCCGGATCAGCGCTGTACATACGAAAAGCAGCGCAGAGATGCGTTTGAACTGACAGTATGAATTTATTGTTACTTTCATCCAGTGCCATGACCTCCTTTGCTCCACCTGAATGCGTGATGAATGGCACAACCGAATCTCACAATGATCACATTTTAAATCGCCGCTGGCACAGGGAAAGGGCTTGGATTTCTCTGCTGTCTGTTATACGAGTCCTGGATTACATACAGGGTGGGTGAAGAGATGTGACGGTTGAAATGCTTATCTGGATGAGCTTCCATGACTGAGCAATCCTAGAGCCCAAAGGAATGTACAACCACCTGGGTGGGTTTGGACCAGCAAAAATAATAGTATTCATACTGCAGTGGGTCTTTTTCAAAGTCATCCTATATGAGTTTAACATTCATATTTAAAAAAAAAAAAAAGACATTTAAAATACGGGTTCTTGCCCTTGTAAACCATAACCATGCTAGGCCAACATGATTGGTTCTAGGTGGTTTCTAGGCCGTTCCAGGGTGGTTTCTAGGGCGTTCCAAGCTGTTTGCAGGGGGTATTTTGGATGGTCTCTAGACTGTTGCTAGATACTCACTAGGGTGTCCTGGGTGGTTTCTAGGCCATTGCTAGATGCTCACTAGGGTGCTCTTGGTGGTTTCTAGGGCGTTGATAGGTGCTCACTAAGTTATCCAGGGTGGTTTGTAGGGAGTTGCAAGGTTTTTTTCACAGGGTGTTCTGGATGGTTTCTAAACCATTGCTAGATACTTGCTTGGTTGTTATAGGTGGTTTCTAGGGCATTGCTAGATGCTCTCTAGGATGTTCTGGGTGTTTTCTAGGCTGTTGATAGGTGCTCGCTAGGGTGCTTTGGGTGGTTTCTGGGCCATTGATAGTGCTCACTAGGTTGTTCCAGGATGGTTTCTAGGGCATTGTGATGGTTTCTAGGGCACTCTAGGTGGTAACTGGGTGTGTTGTGGGCAATTTCTAATCTAGACCATTGCTAGGTGCTCGCCAGGATGCTCTGGGTAGTTTCTAGGCCAATAGGTGCTCACTCAGTTGTTCTGGGGTGGTTTCTAGGGTGTTGCAAGCTGTTTACAAGGGGTGTTTTGGATGATTTCTAGATGTTGCTAGAAACTCTCTAGGTTGTTCTGGGGTGGTTTCTAGGGTGTTGCTAGGTGCTTGCTGAGGGTGTTCTGGTTGGTTTCTAGACCACTGACAGGTGCTCACTAGGTTGTTCCGGGGGGGTTTCTAGGACGTTTCTAGGACGAGCTGTTTGCAGGGGCTGTTTTGGACGGTTTCTAGACTGCTAGGTTGTTCCGGGGTGGTTTTTAGTAGTTGCTAGATACTCACTAGGTTGTTCTGAGCGGTTTCTAAAGCGCTGCAAGGTGCTCGCTGGGGGTGTTCTGGGAGGTTTCTAGGCCATTGATAGGACCTTGCTAGGTTGTTCTGGGGAGATTTCTAGGGGTTGCTAGATACTCACAAGGTTGTTCTGGGCGGTTTCTAGGGTGTTGCAAGGGGGTAGTTTCTAGGGTGTTCTACACGCTAGGTTGTTGATAGGTTGATGGGTTGTTGACAGGTGCTTGCTGGGGGTGTTCTGGGTGGTTTCTAGGCTGTTGCTAGGTGTACTGAGTGTTATTAGTGGGTTGCTATCTTATCTCAGTGGTGACAAAGGTCAAGGGAAAAGAGCCCACCTCACCTCAAGATATTTTGAAAAATGTAAATGTGTCTAAAACAACATTAGACTTCCATTGTATGGACAAAAATAATTTTTTTCCAAGAGTGTCTTCTTTTGTGTTCCAAATGCATACAGGTTTAGAATGACATGAGGATGAATAAATAATGACAACATTTTCTTTTTTGGGTAAATTAGCCCTTTAAAGGTTAAAGAATGCAAGAAACATTATTTCAACATTGTTTTAACATTAACATCAACATTATTCCCATGCTGAAGTTTATTCGGTTGCAAACTCCTTTTTTTGCATACATGGTACATAGAGATCATGTGTCTGGTCCTTACCTCCACAATGCTCTTGAGGTCCCTCACGTAGGCCTGCTCCGTCTCCACGATCTCCTGCGCCACCCTCTCCAGGCGAGTGATTTTGGGCAGCGGTGTTGTGGAGGCAGGGTGGGGACTGGCTCCAGTCAGTAGGGAGAGAGGGGTGAGGTCCAGGCTGATGTCTGAGCCATTACGTTGTGGCCCGGGGTAGGCCGGCATGGCTCCGTAGGGGAGCGATGAGGAGGAAGATGAGGAGTGTCCATCCTGCAGCGAGGCAGATGAGGCAGAGGAGCTGAGACTGGCACCGCGGTCACTGTCAGAGCACACCGTGTTAACAGAGGTGCAGCTCCCACGGGAAGCACCGCCTGAAGAGGCCATACGGCTCACAATCCCACTCAGCGAGGACACAGAGGAGGGGCGCTTAGCAGCTGCAGCAGAGAGAGACAGAAACAAGTTGGTGTGAGAATACTAGTGATCACTGCATACAGCAGCATTTTTGGTCATTAAATGTAAAAAAAAAAAATACAATGTTACAAAAAAAACTTTATGAAAAGCAAATGAGATCTCTTAATTGTTTTGCCAAGACAGCAATGTAGTGCAACTTTTTGGCTTAAATCTCCTTCTTCTTGAAGACCCCAGTAAACTCACATGTGTCTATTCTAGAGTTCAAGAAGAGATCTCAAAGCTGCATTTAAAATTGTCAGGATACCAGTCTGTGTCCATGAATCAGAGATTTTAATATAAAAACATTATCATTTCTTATCAACCACTTCCCATTCCAATTATTTTTGATAATCTTATAATATAATATAATATAATATAATATAATATAATATAATATAATATAATATAATATAATATAATATAATATAATATAATATAATATAATATAATATAATATAATATAATATAATATAATATAATATAATATAATATAATATAATGATTTTATGGTTTTCAAAATAAGGAAACAAAAAAATTAATAACATTTTATAAAAATAGTTTTAACAATTTTTAACTCTTTCTCTCTCTAATATATTATATTATATATATATATATATATATATATATATATATATATATATATATATATATATATATATATATATATATAAACTATAAGTGCTTACAATGTGTTTCCTGCAAATATCTTTCTGCCTGTCTCAAAGGTGTGACTGTGCAAAACTACATCACAACGGTTTGCAGCAAACCCGCAGAGGCTGTCAATCTAACGGTGCTATGCACACCCTGTATAGACAGGAAACAAAAATCACAACTTCCTGACTGCAATTTGCTGGATGATTAAACCTGCGAACACAGAAGTCATTCAATCAGCCGTGCCCTAAAATGACCAGAACATCTAAATCAAAACAGTGACGTTCTGCCTGAAGAGCCGTATCAAAAACTGAACACAACAGTCTGGTCGTCAAGGCAAGAGAACACAGGCCGGTACAGAGCACTGTAAGGATTGGCATTGTTTAAAGGCTGAATGCAAGGCTGTGCTCATCACAATGGTGGCCCAGTTACAGAGCACAAGCCGGCGGAGACGAACAATCCTCCATTTCCTCTGACCTAGCAGGCAGGGCGACGCAGTCAACTGTTACTCTCTGCACTCCCTTCCTCGCCAAGTCTGCCTATCATCCATCAAGTATTCCATCTGACCATTAGCTGAAACTGCTTGCAGCCTTTTCTTCCATTCCTTGCATTCATAGAAGGTTTGAAAGCACTTCAGTAATATTGATTGCCTGAATTTGATTTAAACACACTCATAAAGTACATGAAGGCATGTGTTTATCTTTTGCTGGCCCCAATCCAAGATCAGCACAACTATGGCGGCAGTCGCACATAAAAAAAAAAAATGTGAAAATGAGGAAAAAACGTGGAGGGATGGATTGTAAAATCCTCTGCAGCCAGACATACATCACCGCAACAGCCATCTTTTGCTTTTTGTTTGATGCCTATCTCGAGATCAGCTGTACTGGGTAGAAAAGTATTCAGGAGCACGTTCAAAGCACAGCATAAATTCAGCCAGACAGATGCATGAAGTGTGACAACGTAAACCCAGTGCATCCTCTGGAACAAAAGCAAACAGACAGGGTACTCCATCACTACTTTAGCATGAAGCCAGAAACTTTCATGTGGCATGGAAGAACCATAAGCAGGGGACTGTTTCACCCTAAACCTTATCCCTATGGATTTTGTTATCCCCAACCTTAAGTTTAAAGAGTCTCTAAGCCCACAGCCTGAATTAAGAGTAAATCGGTTGGGATTTCCAACAAAACCTGACCATCTCTAGATAAAACTGATGAACATGTGCGTGAGCCAAAACACACATACTGTGCTTCATAATTATATGATTCTAAATGGAAAATGGAATGACTCGATTAATTGTGTGGCTGTTTTAGAAATCTGAAATAATACATTAGAGCTCATTTCCTCCTAATATTTTCATAATGACATAGATCTACTTGGAAATAATGTAAAAAACACCTTAATTTGGTCTGTGTGTCCATAATTGCGATAAATTATTAGTCAGTGATACGTACTTATTATCAGTTCCGGTAATTGTGGTATTTTCATCATAAATTTCATGTGCACTGTTTTTTTTAGTCACTTAAAATCCAATAAAGAGCCTAACAAGGTTCACCTAACTCCTAACAGAGAATCAGGCCTGTTATGTAGATCACGGAAGTCTGTGAAGATCATTTGGCCAGATGAGTGAAAGCCAAGAGAAAGATATCACATACCTGATCCGCAAGGCACGGCAACATCAGCTGGAATGACCACCAGTGCGGTTAGCTGCGAATTATGTCTTCTCACTGTAGTTTAGTTAGTCCTCATAACTAAGTCAAAGCAACTGGATAGCACTATCTTCCAAATGCCATCAGGTATCCAAATGATTTCTGAAACTGAATCTTTTTCCAGCAGAGACTAAACGGACCTCACTGTTCGTAACGCAGACAGGAACCATGCACTATATCTAACGTACATGAAATGTCAGTGAGTCTTGTTCACATGTGCACACTTCCCTCTCATAGAGAGATTTCCTGTCTAGGTGTGTATTAGCCTGCAGGCCGCAAAACCACGTTATTTTGAGAGCTGTCAATCTCTTCAGTCTTTTTCCGGTAATACTGAAGAGTACTTATGTGATCAAGAAACAAGATAACAATATAGGAGGTTAGTATTTGGGTGAGTCTCACATGTCCAGGTACTGTATTATATATATATATATATATATATATATATATATATATATATATATATAAATATATAAATATATATATATATATATATATATATATATATATATATATATATATATATATATATATATATATATATATATATATATATATATATATATATATATATATATATATATAAAATAATTGTTATTATTTAAATTTTTTATAATAATAATAAATGTTTTTGAGCAGCAAATCATCATATTAGAATGATTTCTGAAGGATCATGTGACACTGAAGACTGGAGTAATGATGCTGAAAATTCAACTTCATCACAGGAATAAATTACATTTAAAAAAATATTAAAATAGAAAATAGTTATTTTAACTTTTAATAATATTTCAAAATATTATTGTTTTACTGTATTGTTGACCAAATAAATGCAGCCATGGCTTCTTTAAAAAAAATCTTACCCCAAACTTTCAAATGGTAGTGTATATCTATCTATCTATCTATCTATCTATCTATCTATCTATCTATCTATCTATCTATCTATCTATCTATCTATCTATGCTTTCCAACTAACACAAGTTCCTTAATAACATCTTCCTCTTCCAGATAATGACATCATTTTTATCGGGAAGAGAACAGAAAACAGTATCAAAACTTGCCTGAGCTTGATCACAGCATAATACTGAAAGTCTGTGATGCTTATTTATAGGAATACATCCTTAAATTACAACACAGACATTCAAAAGAATGACTCACAAAAAAAAACAAAAAAAAAACATACAAGATGGAGCTGAGCTCAAATAGTGAGTGTTTATCTGTATCAGCGAATCTGGGTGTTCATCCATCTGCTGAGATACTTCCTGTGTGCCGTGCCAGTCTGCACCTGACGGCTCCCTTACAGGAAGTGGTGTAACCAAACCAAATACAAGCAGTTCCCTGCAAAGGTGCTCAGAACTCAACACCACCTAATCATCACATGCCAGCTGAGGTCAAGAAGATATGATTTAGGTCAAATGTTAAAGATGTTTGTATTCATGACCTCTTTATTATTTTGGGGTTGACTGGATGTGATTTTAAATGCATGTACATTTGACTGCATATGTACTGACAGGAATATATTGCTCTTTTGGGATGTCATGTGTAGTATATTGATAGCAACCTGACATATTCCAGATTCTATTTGACATAAAAATTTATTTCCAAACATAAATATGCCCCTTGGTCTCTCTTGCATGATCAGAACTATTTCAATCATGAATTGTTTAGAGAGCCCAATCTAAAGAGAGGTGACCAACCCTAAACAATTGTGATTGTCAGCACATTTCCAACAGACTTGTTCAGTTTGTTTGAATTGATAATGTAAGCAACCATTCTTTGTAAAGTAGGAGAGGCTGAGGTCCAAAAATATCAAGATGGAGACCACCCAGTCTAATTCTGAACCTGATAACTCTTAGCATTTCATTCCTAATAGACACTCTTATCTATGGCATGCTTGATGGCTTATCTCCATTGAAAATTGTGTAATATCTCAGAAAATATATCTTTTGTCAATTTCCCAGGCTCTCATTTGTGGTTTTGAACTCAACCAAAACACAGAAGTTAACAAAAGCAAATTCAAATTCAGACCGTGAACAAGCAGTTCCTGTCAGTAGCTTTTGATTGGGATATTACATAATCACGTTAAGATATTCAAACACTGACATAATTTGATTGGCATCTGATCTGACCTTGGTTGCTGTTTTTTTTCTGGCTGTCGCGGCCCGCCCCCTCAGGCATGGTGTGATTCTATCACAGGAAGTAGAAACCTGCAAAACAAATGCAAACTGTTAAAAACAAAACAGTGTGTAATGTTATGTGACAAATGTAATGAAAAATATGGGCAGAAAAAAAGTAAATAATTAATAATAATAATAATAATAATAATGATGAGAGTAAAAATATAAAAATAATAATAATAGTGATATTACACACACACACATATACATATATATATAAAAATGTTAAAACTAACTAATGAAATGAAATGAAATTATATTAAATTAGCTCAGTGGGTACCACTGACACCACACAGTAAGAAGGTGTATTTGGAAAATAAAATAATAAAATAAAATAAAATAACTAAGTGGGCAGAACTGACACCTCACAGCAAGAAGGTCTGTTTAGAAAACAGATGGATAAAATAATAGAATAAAAAATAAAATATAACAAAAAATAAAATATAACATAAAAACAAAA
Organism: Chanodichthys erythropterus; assembly: GCF_024489055.1. Classification (NCBI taxonomy): domain Eukaryota; kingdom Metazoa; phylum Chordata; class Actinopteri; order Cypriniformes; family Xenocyprididae; genus Chanodichthys; species Chanodichthys erythropterus. The sequence continues at coordinate 14,484,502 of NC_090237.1, read as the reverse complement.
CAAACAAAAAAACATCTCAGTGGGCAGAACTGACATCTCACTGTAAGAAGGTCTGTTTGGAAAACAAAACAAAATAAAATAAAATAAAATAAAATAAAATAAAATAAAATAAAATAAAATAAAATAAAATAAAATAAAATAAAATAAAATAAAATAAAATAAAATAAAATAAAATAAAATAAAATAAAATAAAATAGCTAAGTTTGTAGCACTGACACCTCACAGTAAGAAGGTCTGTTTGGAAAACAGATAGATAAAATAATAAAATAAAAAATAAAATATAACATAAAAACAAAACAAACCATCTCAGTGGGCAGAACTGACACCTCACTGTAAGAAGGTCTGTTTGGAAAACAAAATAAAACAAAACAAAACAAAATAATAAAATAAAATAAAATAAAATAAAATAAAATAAAATAAAATAAAATAAAATAAAATAAAATAGCTAAGTTTGTAGCACTGACACCTCACTGTAAGAAGGTCTGTTTGGAAAACAAAATAAAACAAAACAAAACAAAATAATAAAATAAAATAAAATAAAATAAAATAAAATAAAATAGCTAAGTTGGTAGCACTGACACCTCACTGTAAGAAGGTCTGTTTGGAAAACAGATGGATAAAATAATATAATATAAAATAAAATAGAACAAAAAATAGAACATAAAATATAAAATAAACAACAAAACAAAACAAAGCAAAAAACAGCACTTACACCTCACAGTAAGAAAGTCTGTTTGGAAAACAGTTGGATAAAATAAAATAAAATAAAATAAAATAAAATAAAATAAAATAAAATAAAATAAAATAAAATAAAATAAAATAAAATAAAATAAAATAAAATAAAATAAAATAAAATAATAAAATAAAATAAAATAAAATAAAATAGCTAAGTTGGTAGCACTGACACCTCACTGTAAGAAAGTCTGTTTGGAAAACAGATGGATAAAATAATATAATATAAAATAAAATATAACAAAAAATAGAACATAAAATATAAAATAAACAACAAAACAAAGCAAAAAACAGCACTTACACCTCATAGTAAGAAAGTCTGTTTGGAAAACAGTTGGATAAAATAAAATAAAATAAAATAAAATAAAATAAAATAAAATCAAATAAAATCAAATCAAACAAAATAAATAAATAGCTAAGTTTGTAGCACTGACACCTCACAGTAAGAAGGTCTGTTTGGAAAACAGATGGATAAAATAATATAATAAAAAATAAAATATAACATAAAAACAAAACAAACCATCTCAGTGGGCAGAACTGACACCTCACTGTAAGAAGGTCTGTTTGGAAAACAAAATAAAAAAAAACAAAACAAAACAAATTAAAACAAAATAATAAAATAAAATAAAATAAAATAAAATAAAATAAAATAAAATAAAATAAAATAAAATAAAATAAAATAAAATAAAATAAAATAAAATAAAATAGCTAAGTTGGTAGCACTGACACCTCACAGTAAGAAGGTCTGTTTGGAAAACAGATGGATAAAATAATATAATAAAAAATAAAATATAACAAAAAATAAAATATAACATAAAAACAAAACAAACCATCTCAGTGGGCACAACTGACACCTCACTGTAAGAAGGTCTGTTTGGAAAACAAAACAAAACAAAACAAAACAAAACAAAACAAAAAACAAAATAATAAAATAAAATAATAAAATAAAATAAAATAAAATAAAATAAAATCAAATCAAATAAAATAAAATAAAATAAAATAAAATAAAATAAAATAAAATAAAATAAAATAGCTAAGTTGGTAGCACTGACACCTCACTGTAAGAAGGTCTGTTTGGAAAACAAAACAAAACAAAACAAAACAAAACAAAACAAAACAAAACAAAACAAAACAAAACAAAACAAAACAAAACAAAACAAAACAAAACAAAAAACAAAATAATAAAATAAAATAAAATAAAATAAAATAAAATAAAATAAAATAAAATAAAATAAAATAGCTAAGTTGGTAGCACTGACACCTCACTGTAAGAAGGTCTGTTTGGAAAACAGATGGATAAAATAATATAATATAAAATAAAATATAACAAAAAATAGAACATAAAATATAAAATAAACAACAAAACAAAACAAAGCAAAAAACAGCACTTACACCTCACAGTAAGAAAGTCTGTTTGGAAAACAGATGGATAAAATAAAATAAAATAAAATAAAATAAAATAAAATAAAATAAAATAAAATAAAATAAAATAAAATAAAATAAAATAAAATAAAATAAAATAATCTCTACAACATAAGCACACGGTCCTACACAGTCAGCTCAGACAAGTTAGAACATTATTATCATAATATACTGTATACTCCCATTAGTTTAGACTGAGAAAAACTACTGCAAATGGGCTCTTTCTTTATCAGTGCTAAAGTGCCTTCCGCTTCTTTCACAAGAAGAGGAAGACAATGAAAAAAACTAGAGGAAAAAAAATACCAAAGGTCTGAGCCAATGCAATTAAAGAGCTGAAATGCGATAGATGCTGTTTGAGTAAGTGGTGGGGGGTGGGTAGCCCGCAGCCTTCTCTCTCTCTCTCTCTTAAAAAAGAAGAGAAAATGAAACATATGTAATGGTTGGCACAGACACAAAAATCTGCAACTCTCTTTCCCAAATGTTGAGCATGTGTCCTGTCAGCGCAATTGGTGCTGGAACTTCAGGAAAAGGAAACAATAGGGATAGACAGGGCTCCTCTATGATGTGTTAATGTTTATCATATCCCGACAAGGCGTCTCCCATGTCACCTGCCCCGGCCTTCACTCCGCAGGCTCCCTGCTGCCTGTCACTCAGAGGACAACACCAGCGGGAGAGCTCAACATCTGAGGGAAAAGCTCTAACAATCCAACCACCCTTCATAACTCAGAAAAAGACAGAAATAGTTCACAGCGTAGAGTAGAATTTGTCCTTTCTCCTTTTGCTCTGATGTCTTACAATACAATTGACACAGGCCTTTTCCCTTATGATTTTCAATAAGGAGTTTTCTGTTATCGAAACAAAATAAATTATACATAGAGTATCATGCAAATTAAAAAAATAAATCTTTTTTCTTTTTTTTATAAATTAGATAAAAATAAAATAAAATTTAGGCATCACAACATTAAAATGTACTGTTTGCACAATTATAATTATTATTTAAAAAGTGAGAAATACATTACAAAAAAGGTCATCTAAATGTAAAATATGAATAATGAGAATGCGCACTTAATTATCCAATATCAACTGGTAAAGATTAAGCAAAATTGGCAGATAAATTATATGGCACTGACATAGGCTGCGTCCGAAAACTTAGGCTGACTTGTTGCCTCGCTCCATATCAGGCAATGACTTTGCAGGCAGCGTTTTGAGCACAAAGGTACCTCATGAAACTGATTTCGGACAGACTTCTGAGGCAGCATAATGATCAACAGCAAAACAGCAAAATATTTAATTACTACAATAGTAATTTCTTGCAAGAAATGACATCAGAAGTGGAAAACGTTGGTCAAAAACAGACATTTACACACAAACTGACCACCAACTGGAACTCAACTGTCACAGAATGAAAAGCACAGGATCGTGGGATATCAAAGGCAGCGAAGGATACATCTATGCAGCCTTCAAAAATTGATCAGATGAAGGTACCTCAGGAGACAGGAAGTGGAGCTAAACATTAGATTCAGACAGGCCTTGATGCCTTCCTACCTTGGAATGCATCCTCCTAAGGCAGCATTTATCAGTTTTTGGATGCAGCCATAGTGTGCATCCATAACCATTATATGGCTAGTTAGGCACCGAGCACCGATGGTGTGAGGACCCTATTGTAATTGCTCAGTCAATTCTTCTTCTTCTCCGAAATGAATCGCATTTTTGAGGGCCTAAACATGTTCGAAAACTCATGAAACTTTGCACACGCATCAGAAGTGTTGAAAATTGTCTGATAAGGGTTTCAGAATAAGGTGTGGCAAAATGGCTCGATAGCGCCACCTACAAAATTTCAATTAAGCGCCCTTTGCGCTACATTTCACGTACAGGTATGAAATTCAGTAGACAGATGTAACAACCCAATACCAACAAAAAAGTCCCTGGGAGCAAATTCTGAAAACCCAACAGGAAGTGAGATATTTTGAATTTTCTCTGCAAAATTTTTGCAGTTTTTGCCATTTCCAGACATACTTTAACAAACTCCTCCTAGAGCTTTAATCAGATCAAGGTCATATTTGGTCAGTCTAATCTAAAGGCCTTTGTAATGCTAAATTGCGAAGATCTTGACTTTTCACTAAAGGTTATTTCGAAGTTTCGCCATGAAACAGGAAGTTGTTGTAACTTGGGCATACAATGTCCGATCTGTCCCAAATTTCACATGATCCATTAGAGTCCTGACCTGAGGACATCTACAATGCAATATTCAGTTACAGTCATTGCTCCACCTGCAGGCAACAGGAAATGGCATGTTTTACACTGTGATTAACTCCTCATAGAGATTTAATCAGATTAACATAATATTTGGTCAGTCTAATCTTAAAGCCTTAGCGATGTTACATTGCAAAGATCCTGAGTTTTCACTCAAGGGCGTGTCTGTGGCGGCCTGACAAAGTCGGATGTTTCACCATGAAAGAGGAAGCTGTTGTAAGTCAGGCATAAAGGTTTCCGAACTGCCCCAAACTTAACATGTTTGATAAGAGTCCTGGCCTGAAGACATCTATATGCCAATATTCAGTTAGTCATAGCACCACCTGCTGACAACAGTAAATGGCATGCTTTGCATAATAATTCACTCCCAGAAACACATTTAAGTATGCCTTAAAGTACCAAACATATACTAGAAACACGTTAAATTATGCAACACTTGGCTAAGTGCTAATTTTTGCTATTAAAGCCGCGGTGACACTAGACTTTGAACGTGCAAAATTTCTTCAGATACTGTAACGGTTGTGATATGACGTCACATATGAGGTCATGCCGTGATAAATCGATCTTCTACTGGTTGCGTGTCTTCACATGATGCGAATTCGCAGGTCAGAGTTCACCAAGCTTGAACTTTAGAACGCAGCGAAATGCGTAATTTTTTCACACAAGCTTGCGTTTCCGGTCATGCGTTTGAATGGAAGTCAAATGAACGAAAAGTGCAGTGTGACCACACCTTAACGCCACAAAACAGGAAGTTTTTGTAACTCAGGCAAACAATGTCCGATCTGCTCCAAACTTCACATGATTGATAATAGTCTTAGCCTGAAGACATCTACATGACTTTGCCATACTTCAACTATATTAACTTGCTTACATGCATATCATCTTCTATTCACTGTTTTCCTAAGGCCACTGGGTGGTGGTGGTGGTGGTGGTGGCCATGGTTGCGAGGTCTCTTTCATCGCTGCTTGCAGCTTTAATTGCATTTTATTATTTACATTCAGCACTGTATTTTCGATCCTGTTAGAACAGATGTGCAGCCTATTTTTCGGTCAAGATCCAGCAACTGACAAACACTGATCTGAAGTTTTGGATCAAGTACCCGAGAGGGACAGAGTCGGTCTGGCCGTGATATAGACTAGCTCCTGTTATTTAGGCAGCTCTGTTTGTCTCCATACTTCAGTTGCAGTGAAACACTTAGAGCCAAGTGTAATGATCTGTTTTGGATGTCTAGAAACCAGACTAAATTAAAAATTACCCTGGCACTTTTCCATGCACTGTCCTTCAGAGTGTTTCTCACCGCAGTCCCCCGGGGCCTTTAGGGCCCATTTCCAGCTCAGCCTCATTAAAGGCATCTCACTTCCTGTAACTGCAAGCATGAAGGTTGTAGAACACTACAAGTCTTTGCGGTAAAAAACCCATGTATTTTTTTGGCTTCAGAGCTTGTTTGCTGCGAAATTCCCAAATTCCAATTGTGGTAAAAATTAACTCGCTTTACGACAACAGTTTCTAATAGCGAATAAATGTTACCGTCAGGGGGAAGGTCGAGGGGGCAGTGACAGCAAGTATTTTTGAGGCCGAGTGGATGCGAGCCAACATCTGGTTAGCCAGCGCAGAGGTTAGAATGAGGTTAGCAAGACTCCACTCTCCCTAATGAAGAGCAGCCAGTCTCCATACGTCTTCCAAACACCCTGACGTGCTCCTCGAGCAAAATTGCAACTTTGTCATAATGAAAAATGTTGAGCAAGAGGACTTTTTCCACCCTGTAATTTTCATTACAGTTGCATCTCTCGTGGCATCATTCCAGGTGCATTGACAGTCATAGAGACAAAACTGCCTGCTGACAGAGTCCTATTACACTGGACAGCTGTGTGCGTGTTCTTGCCTGCACATGTGTGTGAGTGTTTTGGGGAGTTTTCTTTTGCGTGTCTAAAGGGTAGTAGATCTGGATGACAATTATATGTTAGTGGGAACGAGTTCCCTGGTTTTTGTAGTGTAATATAAATGAGTCAGTCACTGACACACAACACAGCCCTTAAAACGACAGGTTCGGAAAGGGGGTTTTCACAGTAATGCCATAGAACAGGGTTTCCCCAAATGAGGGTTTGCGAGTTAATGAAAAGCTAATAATTAAGAGAATGTAATAGAGCTGCACAATTCTAGATAAATTGAGAATCACAATTTTTTTGTGACACTGGTGACGTAGTGAACGCAGTGCTTCCATGTTTATGTCTGAACACTGGCTCAGTATTGGCCGACGCTGTACATGTGAGCACCACGATGCATGCGTGTGATGCTGATGCAAGAGCTGACCAATAATGAGTTAGCGTAGAACACTGAAGCACTGTACTGCATTCACTACGTCAACTGCGTTGGAGACTGAGAGGGGAGAGAAGAAATGATTAAATAAAGTCATTATTTTTGTTTTTGCGCTCAAAAAGCATTCTCGTCGTTTCCTAACATTAAGGTTGAACCACTGCAAACACATGGACTATTTTAACAATGTCTTTACTACCTTTCTGGACCTCAAAAGGTGCAATGACATTGCTGCCTATGTGTGGTTCAGAAACCCTCGGATTTCATCAAAAATATCTTTATTGTGTTCTGAAGACGAACAAAGGTCTTATGGGTTTGGAACGACATGAGGGTCATTAATTAATGATTATGATAATGATTAATTGTAGGGCTGAAACGATTCATCGAGTTACTCGATTAACTCGATTACAAAAATTCCTCGAGGCAAAAACTCTGCCTCGAAGCCTCGTTAAATTCCTATGACGCGCACTATACACGCAGGGATCTGATTCACACAGACCGTGGTTCAATGTTCAGGAAGCACACCATAGCACGTGACATTTTGAATTTAGTTGGCGCGATGGTGAAGAGTAAAGATAGATATGATGTTTAGCTTTGATGTTTTTAAGTAGTAAACGTATTCACGTTCAATTTTAAGAGAGTATAGCCTAAAAAAAAGAACCCCTTCACACACACATGCATGCACCCTCGTCTCTCTCACGCGCCAGTCAGACCATCACACATGTATCACATATGCTTAAACTTTTTATGTAGCCACGCAACAATAATTTCAGCATGCATCCACTGAATACACAGGGACGTGATGTTGTGACGCGATTTTTCGAACGGATGTTTCACCTAAAATGCACCGCAATGCAAGTGATGCAAGCCAAGCCAAATGCAGCGTTCTATTGAAAATGATTGTATGTAGGCTATTTCTGCCATACCAAACTGCAATGAAGCAACTGGTCTGACTGGGGCGTCACTCTTCCTCACACACGGCATGTTCTCAGGTGGGTAATTTGCAGAAGGTGCAATCCTTTTTTTGTAATGTTGTATTAAGAAGACAAAACTAAGGCCAAATGGTTCATTCATAGTTTTACATGTTATACATGTTTTACAGTAAGTTGACTTAACTCCATTGTTATATAATTGTTGGCACTGGCACTTATAAACACTAAATGGGTAAAAATTGCAATAAATAGACTTAGTTTTGGAGCCAAATGTTGGAGTTGGAACCAATACCTCTGTTTTTTTTTTTTTAGAAATAAAAGCCAAATGCTTGATCATTTTACAGCCACATCATTTTCGCTATGCATTATTTGTTTTGGTTTAAAAAAAAAAATTCAGATTAATCGATCGATTAAGTGCTAGATTAATCGATTACAAAAAGAATCGATAGCTGCAGCCCTAATAAATTGATTAAAGAGTAATTAATGGCAGAAATTTCATTTTTGGGTGAATTAACCCTTTAAATAAATGATTCAATGACATTATTTTAACAGTCACTTGTCGCCAACTAGTTGTGAAACGATGCAATGGTACAATCGTTATTTGAAGTTCAAATGGTGATTTTCTCCATTTTGTTTGCTTCTGTAGACATTAGTGTTTTTATTTGAACTATAAACTTTTAAGTTTTAAAATCCCAGTAAATCATCTCTGTGATTATATGAATATTTGTAACAGAAATAACAATACTGTGTGGTTGAAAACACTATGTCATATAATCGCTGCATGTTTCAGAGTGAAGAACTGCACTGTGTTAATTTATATACATGTAGCTTAATCCCGTGTTTTCAGAGCAGCTTGGTTCACAGTAAATGCTGCTTCTCTTGAACTCCATCACTCAACCGCTGTGAGTTTAACATGCAATTGGGAACGCTTTAGGGGTTTTGCACCGGGTAGTCTATGGGAACTCAGTTATAGGAACTGCACTAAGAACTAAATTTTCACCTAGGTCCATTTTCCTGGTTGCATTCGCACCATCAGTAGGAACACTGAAGTGCCGTACGCCGGCCAACAGCAGCACCATTTAACATCATACAAAGATGACAGGTAAATGCCATTAATATTCGCTTTCTGCATTTTCATGTCTTATTGCGGTTTTCCATGTTCGTGGAGTTAGTTTGTGGAGTATGTTTGAAAACTGTGTTTTTACATGGACTTAAAAAATATGGCGGGTGTTGGTGTTTCGTATGGCATTGCGTTCAACCAATCAACGTACACTTAAATCTCTGATAGTTCCTATTGCACTGGGTTGGACCCTTCTCTGAAGTAGGAGCTAATTTAGTCCACCCACAAGGCATTTCTATAACTAAAATCATTCCCAGTTCCTGCGCTGCAAACACGCCAAAAAGCGGGTACATAGTTACAGGAAGCATTACCTATGAAAACATTCCTCTGGTGTGAAAGCCCCTAATGTGTGCTAGGTTAAATTCATTTACATTCACATTTGCATTATTTGCAACAATTTTGTTTAAAGCATTTCACCATTCCACCAAAATAAAAGGTTTCGGATTTGACATCAAAAGCAACTTCAAGTACATCTAAAATATTTGGCTGACAAAAACATCTGGGAACCCCTTCCATAGAAAAGCAATTTCAGGTTCCCCAAAAAACCCTTCAATGAACAGACCTTGAACCATTTTTCTTAGTGTAAATTAAAAATTGTAATAATCTAAAAAAAAAAAAACAACTGAAAGGTTCTTTGGGGAACCAAAAATGGTTCTTCTATGGCATTGCTGTGAAACCCCCCTTTTAGAACTTTTATTTTTAAAGGTGTAGGGATGTTATCGGTTCTTAATAGAACCACAGATGCCAATAAAGAATCTTTATTCACAGAACAGTTTCTTAAACCAATCAAATACTTCATTTTCTTCATAATTATTTTGCAACGCAAAAGACAAAGTACAAGCAAAGCTTCTGGTTTAACTATGAAAAGTTTAAAAACCATTGCTTTTGACACTGAACTGTAAAGAATTATCAACAGATGAATTCATATTGCTAACAGAGCTCACTAGTGTAAACACACTCACACCCAATGCAATGTCCTTCTATCTAAAACTCTCCAACACACAAGAGGTGCAGTGTGTGTGTGTGGAGAGAGAGGTGAAGATGTTTTTTGAAGTTCAACAGCTGACCTGTTCACAAAGTGAGGTCAATGCTGATGCACCCAAACACATAAATAAACAGAAGCGTGACTATTGAAGTCCATGTGATGGGGGTCAAAACTGGCCCTGATGCTCTATTGTCTTACACTAAGAGTTCTGAAGGCTATTGTTTCTTTTCTAGCTGACCTTCACATTTCCCCATGGAGCCGGACCACAACAGTGCCATCCACCACTCCACTCCCCCTCCAACATGTCTCCCCAAAGCCAGCACCATATTTTTTTTTAGTCTTTTCCTTGTTCGGTTAGACAACAAAGGCTTCACAAACACAATGGATAATGCTCAGTAGGGGTAGTCACCCGTACTTACACTGCTGGTGAGGAAATGCAGTGGGCATGAAAGCAATGGGGCAGTGAGGAGGGAGGGATAGTGATGCAGGCCACACTGTATGCGGTCCTCAATCACGTGAGGTTGAGGAGTTTGAGGAGCCTTTTGTTTCAAGTCTTTGTCGAGTCTTATACAATAATAAGTGGGGGTTGTAAAATATGGTAATGACAAAACTGTTTCTGAGAACGAATCATAATTGGCTAAGGGTAAAATAACAGTGAAATAACTGAAGACATGAACATGTCATTTCTCCTTAATTTTGAGGGAAAAAGAACATCATATTTCAAGAGTTTCACTTTGCTTGACAAATAATAATTAGCCATGCTGATCAGGTTTATTATGTGTCCCCTTCAATTTTTCAGACTGTTCCTACTAAGTTGAATGTTTAAAACATTTCATGCACAAATTTTGTAGCTTTGGGAATTTGGCCTACATTTTGTGCAGAGTGTAACAGCTGTGCATCAGTAATGCAATCCATGTGAGATCAACCATATTTGGATATTATCAACTGGCCAGAAAGAGCAGAGCATTCCCTGACATTCACACATTGAAACAAGGCCAATGACCTCACAATGACCAATGAAAAGCAGTTTATGCAGTTCAAAAGACTCATATTCATGGTTCTTTAGAAATGTGTCATGATCACACAGAAAGGCAATCATTCCCCAGAGAACATACAGTGAGGGGAAAGAGTTTTGACCGAGAGGGTTGAAACATCCAAGTTCCTGAAGCTCAATAAAAGTGTCATCGAGTGTAGTGAAGAGTGGGGCTATAAAAAAAAAGCCTGTATCCCTGAGTTCCTGCCTGCTCCACCAGGGAAATTCCCTTTGTCTTAGTATATGCAACTAATTATAGAAGTAAAGCTGTGCTGCAAATGGTGTCTATAAAATAATAAGTGTCAGTCCATAAAGTTCAGGGTAACAAACTAGCATGCAGCCTAATCAATTTCTCAGCGGCGGGAAAGGGGGGGCTAATGGACCTTTTAGTAGCCAGGAAAAGGAAACGCTATGTCATGCATAGTGTACCGAGCTTGGGAAGTTAAACAGTTATATATTACAAGCAGGAATGTCTCTAGTGATCAAAGATAAGATATAAAAAAGACAAATGGATAAATGATCCAGGCAAGGCCAAGTGTAGACAGAAGGAATGATGTGAACTTTGACCTGGATGAAAGAACGTGGCAGGGGTGCAGATAGAAAACCTGGGGTGATCAAGAGTCACAGAGAAGCGCAGGAGGGTGGGACGTATTACTCATGGAGGAGAGAGACTTGAGTCACCAGACAGAGGACGGCATTCACAGCTGTGCGTTTTTACACACCTGCACTTGGAAACTCTCACAAACGCACCCAGTTCCATCACCACTGCAAACATAAGACTCCTTGAGATGAGCACAGTCAGCAAACTCCACCGTCAATAACCTCATCCCCTCCCAAACTCATCAAATCTTTGAACCACATCCAGCTCTTTTCTCCTACACCAGTGTCGGAAATGCTGCCGTTTGAGGAAGATGGGTGTAAAGCTGGTGTGTCTGGCTGCTAAGGGACTGCTTTTGCTTTCATGCTGGGTGCTGGTTGTAGCTGGGGGGTGGGGGGGGTGGGGGTTGTCTGTTTGCATTACTACCTCCATTAAAACTTCTACATGGACATCTGCTGGACAGATGCTCTTATCTGGGAATATCTTAGAAAATTTGCATTGGAGATGAAAATGAAACCTCAAAATTAAATGCATTTTCTAATACATCCCCATAATGCAAATACGTTTCAGGCCAAAGATACTGTTTTTTTACACAAGCTTTGCATACTGTATATGTACAACAGAACGCATAGGCTTTTAAAGTATGCTTCATTTGATAGCGTGCGAGAACACGAGCACTCATCACATGCACACTAGAAAGATTCATCTTTGTCTATTGTCTGTACTATTTCTCTCCATAATTGATAAGCAATAAAAATGTACTTATACTCATTTAAACTTGCAGTATCTTGTTTACATGAGCATCTGTTGTTGTTGTAGCCTTGGGTAGTTTGTTGTCGTTGTTCCGATTACTCCATTTCTTTTCAGACTGTGAAACAATGTAGCAGGTATTTTAATTGCACTAATTAGTGCAAAACTATTTAACACGAATGTGCAAGCTGAGCATAAAAAGAATGTGCAGTTTAAAAAAAAAAAAAATCTGACTGCACACGTACACGCAGTGTATACTATGCTGATGACAAAATTTAGACTTAGGGCATTAAAGGCTTCACCCTCTGGTCGTTCCACATCCGTAAGACCTTTGTTTATCTTCGGAACACAAATTAAGATCTTTTTGATGAAGTCTGAGAGCTTTCTGTCCCTCAGAGATCCAACGAACTACCACTTTCAAGGTTCAGAAAGGTAGGAATGACATCAAAGTACTCCATGTGACTCCAGTGGTTTAAAGGATTAGTTCACTTTCAAATGAAAATTAGCCGAAGCTTTACTCACCCTCAAGTCATCCTAGGTGTATATGACTTTCTTCTTTCTGATGAACACAATCTGAGATATATTAATAAATATCCTGACGCATCCGAGCTTTATAATGTTGGTAAAAGGGATAAATGAGTATAAGCTGAAGAAAGTGCTTCCATCCACATCCATCCATCATAAACATACTCCACACGGCTCCAGGGGGTTAATAAAAGCCTTCTGAAGTGAAGCGATGCGTTTGTGTACAAACAAAAATCCATATTTAACAAGTTATGAAGTAAAATATCTATGTTCCGCATGAGCCGCCTTCCATATTCAATGTACACAGAAATTGTAACACTCTTGCAGTTCACAAAGTTTATGCTACGTCCTACGCCTTCCCCATTCAACTTACGGAAAAAGTGTAACTGACGTGATGCCAGTTTACACTTTCTAAATAACTTCAATACGGAAGGTGGTTTGGCGGAAGCTATATATTTTACTTCACAAGTTGTTTAAATATGGATATTTTTTACACAAACAGATCGCTTCACTTCAGAAGGCCTTTAGTAACCCCCCGGAGCCATGTGGAGCACATATTTATGATGGACGGATGTGGATGGAAGCACTTTCTTCAGCTCATACTCATTGATCCCTATCCCTGCCATTATAAAGCTTGGATGCGTCAGGATATTTATTAATATTTCTGCGGTTATGTTCATCAGAAAGAAGAAAGTCATATACACCTAGGATGGCTCGAGGGCGAGTAAAGCATGGGCTAATTTTCAATTCAAAGTAAACTAATCCTTTAACCTCAATTTTATGAAGCAACGTGAGTGCTTTGTTTGCACAAAAAAAAACAATTTACCACTTTACTTACAAAAATATTGATCTGCAACGCACATTCACGAGAGCTTCACGACGCATGCGTGTTGTATTCAGACTTGTGCATCAACTCAAAGCACATGCGCAAGTGCGTTTTGTGATCACGCAAGAACTGACATTGTTGCGTGAACCAGCTTTGAATAATATTTTTTTGTAAGTAAATTGGTAAATTATGTTTTTTTCAAACAAAGCACTTACGTCGCTTCATAAAATTGAGTTTAAGTCATGGGGTCACATGGAATACTTTAAAAGTGCCATTGAATAAAAAAATTGAATTTACCTCGGCATAGTTGAATAACAAGAGTTCAGTACATGGAAATGACATACACTGAGTCTCAAACTCCATTGTTTCCTCCTTCTTATATAAATCTCATTTGTTTAAAAGATCTCAGAGGAACAGGCGAATCTCAACATAACAGACTGTTACGTAACAGTTGGGATCATTAATATGTACGCCCCCAATATTTGCATTTGCCAGCCCATGTTCAAGGCATTACACAAGGGCAGCCAGTATTAACGTCTGGATCTGTGCACAGCTGAATCATCAGACTAGGTAAGCAAGCAAGAACAATAGCGAAAAATGGCAGATGGAGCAATAATAACTGACATGATCCATGATTACATGATATTTTTAGTGATATTTGTAAATTGTCTTTCTAAATGTTTCGATAGCATGTTGCTAATGTACTGTTAAATGTGGTTAAAGTTACCATCATTTATTACTGTATTCACTGAGACAAGAGCCGTCGCTATTTTCATTTTTAAACACTTGCAGTCTGTATAATTCATAAACACAACTTCATTCTTTATAAATCTCTCCAACAATGTAGCATTAGCCGTTAGCCATGGAGCAGAGCCTCAAATTCATTCAGAATCAAATGTAAACATCCAAATAAATACTATACTCACATTATCTGACGCATACATGCAGTATGCATGACGAACATTTGGTAAAGATCCATTTGAGGGTTATATTAGCTGTGTGAACTTTGTAAATGCACTGTATTATTGTCGAGAGCTCGTGGGGCAGAGAGCGCGAGGATTTAAAGGGGCCGCACACGCTTAATCTGAGCATATTTAATGATGCTTCAAAATAGGCAGTTAAAAAATTTATTTAAAAAAATCTATGGGGTATTTTGAGCTGAAACTTCACAGATACATTCAGGGGACACCTTAGAATTGTATTACATCTTGTAAAAACTGGTTCTAGGGCACCTTTAATGATGTCTTTCCTACCTTTCTAGACCTTGGAGTAGTAGTTCGTTGGATCTCTGAGGGACAGAAAGCTCTCAGACTTCATCAAAAAGATTTTAATTTGTGTTCCGAAGATGAAGGAAGGTCTTATGGATGTGGAACGACACAAGGGTGAGTAATAAATAACAGAATATTCATTTTTGGGTGAACTAACCCTTTAAAGCTCAGTGCAACAAAAATATGATACTATGAAAGATGATACACAGAAATCAAGTTGCGCTTTGCACCTCAGACACGTATTGTACCGCATCACTCCATGCGGGACATGGAGCATGAAGCTGGGAAGCTCATCAGCCCAAATGCTTGTAGCTGGGGTGCACTGGGAGGAAATGGGGATTTGGCATATTCCCTCCGAGCTCTTAGGAGGAGGGGGGTTTGTCTCCTAAATTCATGGTAAACTAAGCAACAGGCCGGCATTAGCAAGGACAGTTTTCCAAGTGAATAAGTGGATGGTGAAAAGGGGATGTTGGTTTTCAAAGCAAACAGAGCTTTGCATGTTAACCTTCACATTCAAAAGGTCCAAACATCCAGAGGGAGGGTTTGGCTGACTTCCTGCTTCTCAGTTCAGATTCCATGACCAATCCCGAAGCCTATTCTTCTCTTTGATATGATGAAAATTACCAAACAATACCCTTTCCCCCCCAAAGACCCAAATGGGCGATATTTAAGATTTTTTTTGTCCTAAAATATGCTGCACTTTTCAAAATAACATAATAAGCTGGAAAAACACCAAAGTGTCATTTGCAGAGAGTTTTCAGAGCTCAAATCCATGCGTGCTGACATTTTCAAGAAAGTCAGACCTTGAAGTCAGTCAATGTTCTGCTTTTACCAAGTATACATGTGTCTTGCATGTTTAAAAGTAAAATAAACGTGACCCCACAGCTCTACTGAAAGATGAAATGACAGACAAACTGTGTGGTGTGTGTCCACAAAGCAAAACACCATGAACTTGCAAAACAGCAGCATATAATGTAATTCAGAATAGCTGGGATGCATTAAATACATTTTCGTCCCATCAATCACATGATGTCACTGATCCACGTTGAAATTGAGTTTCTTTTTTAATAGCAAATGACATATTTTGGGCTCAACTCAGGCAATATTTGCACAGACAGATTCCCACTTGTAAAGACTGACATCTTTTCAATGAGTTTGTATTCCCGGCTGAACTAACGTAAATTGAGACCAGACGGGATTCGTTGGGAAGTTTTATTTGTCCACCCCGAATAGTCAGCATTCCAGCTGCTAAAGAAAATAGTGTTTGTTGAGCAAGAGAGGGGGCTGTAAGAGTGGTTGAGAAAGTTTGGACTTTAAATGTCTGACAAAAGATATGATGCTGAAAGCAATCCCATGTTGAAGGGTTTTCCAGTGCTGCCTGTGAGCTAAGGCTGAGGTAATACATACAGAATGAGTCTATACCCATCTGGAAAAAGAGGTATACTGTATATTTTATGAAATCATAATTAGGAACTGAATGGTAAAAATTACTCTGGAGCGAGTAAACAGATGTAAATATAAAGTATAAATATACAGATATAAGTAAACAAAGTAAACAGATATAAAGTATATAACATATAAATATGTTAACAAGAACTGTTTTAGAGGTCCAAGATATGATGATGATCACACACACACACACAGATACACTTCTTGACTTGCACACATATTGTGTTATATATCAATCTCTTTTTATTAAACTGTATCAACACTACTTACCAGATGTTAGACGATAAGAAATATTCTTTTTTAAAGCTAAGCCTTAGGCTATAGGCTAATGTAAAGTCTTAAACTTATCAGTGTTGGTTTACGACGTGGTACGTAAATATATACTAACTCATATTTTCCTTATCTTTGATCGTGAGAAAATCACATTGACAAGATGTAACATAGCCTACCTTTACAGGTGTGCTGTTCGGAGACATCAAAAGTAATGCAGCCAATGTACGTACTCTGTTTCCAATCCTAATATCCCACCTTGATGAAAAGGGTCAACAGTTTTCCTAGCTCGCGAGCATCAGTAAGTATTCCTGCTTGCTTTGACTAAACAATGAGTTTCGAGGTTTGGCTTCCTGTAGTGTAATGTCCTAAGCAACGCTGGACGCTCCAGTGTTCAGTTTCCAACTTTCTCCAGAGTCTCGCCGCTGAGTATGAGGTGTCATCCTCACTGGATACTGCTCGCGCGAACACAGTCCCATATATGAGGAACAGTCACGCGTCACTCACTGTATACGTTACGCGCGTGCGAACGCTGAGAGAAACGCTAGCGAAAACTTAAAAAATTAAGCATGGAAAATCTTCATTTTGGTTTCGTCTCCGCTATGACCACTCACACTCATTTATACTGCGTAATGAATGCATTAATTACAGAAATGCTAATAAATTGTCTGTGGAGAACTGAGAAACTCTGAAGTGACTTTGGAGGCTACATGTGCCTTGAAAGTAACTGAGCGCGAGTGTGAGACGAGTAGTGACGGACTCCTTGAACTTCCTGTCAGTGTTAACTCCTATATTGCTGCTGTCCTCATTCATCATTTTGCTCCAGGGAATATAATCGGTCACACCAAAAGAGTAGCCTACAATTACAACGGATGAGTGCAGAGATCAACAAAGCTCCGTTATGTTACGGGGGCGCCTTTGTGGGCAGCGGTAGTTTATCAAATTTGCAGAGCTATTAAAAACGCGTTAAATTAGCCGGAGAGGTAATGATCTGTTTTTAAGTCACAGTGCCAACATCCCGAGGTCAAATAACCTGTTAAGACTTAATTAACGTGTTTCATAGACTCCATAGGGGAGACCGGGGCTAGTTGTCTTTTTCTCTAATATAGACATACCTCAAGTCTTGGAAAACACATACATACATATGTGTGTGTGTATATATATATATATATATATATATATATATATATATATATATATATATATAAGGGCTGTCAGCGTTAACGCGTTAACGCATTAAAATATTTTAACGCATATTTAATTAACGCAAAGAAAATCACGGAAGCATGTGAAATTGCGTCATAACATAATTTAAGTCATGCTGTTAGATGATCTTAAAGTCCATGCTTATTATATTATAGATGGCAGAAAGAATTATTCATTCTAGTGTCTGTTTCGCTTTAAAGGGTCAGTTCACCCCAAAATGAAAATTCTGTCATTTATTACTCTCATGCCGTTCCACACCCGTAAGACCTTCGTTATTCTTCGGTTCGGAACACAAATTAAGATATTTTTGTTGAAATCCGATGGCTCCATGAGGCCTTCATAGGGAGCGATGACATTTCCTCTCTCAAGATCCATAAAGGTAGAAAAAAATTATTTAAATCGGTTCATGTGAGTACAGTGGCTCAATATTAATATTATAAATTGACGAGAATATTTTTGATGCGCCAAAAAAAAAAACCGACTTATTTAGTGATAGTCGATTTCAAAACACTGCTTCATGAAGCTTCAGAGCATAATGAATCATGAACTGATTTAGATGTGTTTTTAGTAGCCTACATTGATCTTGAGAGGGGGAATGTCATTACAGGCCTCAATGATCCATCAGATTTCAACTAAAATATCTTAATTTGTGTTCGGAAGATTAATGAAGGTCTTACGGGTGTGGAACGGCATGAGGGTGAGTAATAAATGACAGAATTTTCATTTTGGGGTGAACTAAGCCTTTAAAACACAAACTCTCTGTCATATACTGTTACTGTATCTGATACCGCATCGCGCTGTTCTTGTCTGAACTGAACGTGTGTATTTTGCTGTTAGGGATGGAACCGTTCGGTTCTCCACCCATGGTTCGGCACGCGCTTGCACCGCGATTCATCCCAAATCTGACGACGCCCTAATAATAGGGTTTGCAAAACAGACAGACGAATTCTGCTTATGTATGTTTCAGTCGATGGATGTGCATTCTGGTTTCATACGTTACAACTGCGATGATCAAAAGAACATGGACAAATCAGTCACTCTTTGTAAACAAATGTTCAATGACGTAACGTAACAAATTATGCCCAGTCATTTACGCCGTCATCACCCGGATGTTGATAGTGCGCCAGCGCAGGTGAGACCTGAACATCTCACGTTGCTATTTGTAAACTCATTTAAACCATGACAATTTAAACATTTATCCGTTAAGCCGCGCAGACTGAACGCAGCTGGCTCTGACTGGACGCGTTTGAGCGTGATCAGTCATAAGTATCAATTTACATCTGTAAGGCCGATTGAACAGATTGTAAGGCCGATTATGAATGTAAATTGATACTTATGACTGATCACGCTCAAACGCGTCCAGTCAGAGCCAGTTGCGTTCAGTCTGCGATTACAGTCGGTGTTCAAATTCCATGTGTGAGTATTTAAATCGGCTCCAGTCGAAGGAAACAATCGGTATGTGTGTTCAGTTCAGTCTTAGAATGTTTCAGCTAATCGTTAGGTGTGTCCCCGGCTTAAGACGCAAAAGAGAGCTCGCGCGCTCTGTGAGGAGATGTGTGTGTGTGTGCACTCATCCGAAGCGCGCACTCTCGCGCAACGGACAAACTCACACAAAATTTATGTCAACATGCTCATCTTAGCGAGTATCCTAACAAACATAGTAGGTTATGTCTTAAGAGAAAAACGAGACAGACAACACACGTGTATCAGTGTACTGGATCTTTGAATTATGTCTTAAAGGGACAGCACTCTAATATTCCTGTGTGTTTAATGTTAATCAAACGACAAAAGACGAAGAAATCACTCTTGACTGAATAGCTTTTGTAACTTAATGTTTCATCTTTATTTAAGTATTCAAATTAGTTTTTATGCAGTTATTTTATATTTGATTACTTTTTCAATTACTGCATCTGAAAACTATTGTTAGCTAAAAAACCTTTAAAGCATTGTTGACTTTTTTATGGGTGCTTTTGTGTACATAAATGTATGAATTATATTAAATCATATCATTTGGTGTCCTTTTTGGAAAGACATCTAAATTTAAATTTACATCTAAATCTAAATACAGTTTTGTGAAAATCACACTTCAATCTGATGGTTTACTTTGTTGTATATAGGCAATGATGGCAAAATGGATGTGTTAAAGAAGATAAATGGTGTATGCTTAATTTCACGATAAGTGAAATTAAGGGTGTGCCATTAAAAAAAAAAAAATCTATTAACAGCCCTAATAAAATTTAGCTAAAATTTGCTCTTCATTAGTTGACCCTGTATATTATGAATGTATGTCAGTGTGGTTTCTCAAAAAATTACAAAGAGTGTTTAAGAATAAACCTAACACTTACGTTAAATGATTTTGAACTATACAAATGGTTTTGGGGTCTCTTAGACCCCAAATAGCATGAAGATTAACTGGGCTTTTATAGGAAATTATCACCAACTTCATGCAAACTGAAATGACTATCACGTCATGCGTTCAGCTTGAATAATAAAGATGCATTACATGTACAGTATAGCGTGAGGAATACTCAAGACATGTCAGTGCAAGTAATTTCTTAAATCATCATCATAACGGTTTGTCCTCTGAGATCACCTCACCCTTTAAACTAGAGTGAGAATAAAAAAATTTGCTTTTTAAAAGCGTTTATAGCAAAAAAAATCCAAAGCATGTTATTTTTTAGGAAATCCTTTTTAAACAATCTCAAAAGTTTTATGCTCAATTAATGTTCTACAATGTTATCAGCTGTAAGACGAATGATTAGATAATGAAAAAGTCCATGAATCTCATTAAGAATTCAGTTTCATTAAGTTAAATTGATAAGATAACCACAAGACACTGACTCATTGAATTCGTAAGGAAGGTAAACTGTGCACAAAATATTTACGAGAGTGAGGAATGAAATGAGTTGATGGAGATCCAAGACATTCCAAGATCATTTTACTTTTAGACAAACAAACATTCTGTTGGATTCTGAAGCGCTTCGAGGTGCATGACCTTCCACATGGGGAATTAGTTTATTTTGTGCAGATAAGGAGAACTGCATTGTTTCAACAAGGCTTTTGCCTAAATGTTAGGAATTCTTCTCCTCAGTTGTAGTTTAATTGTCTTCATGTAAACAGGTTGAGCAGTAACAGAAGAATGTCATTGTTGAGATGTAGTGAAATCGCTGCCAGTAATATAGACAGAGACACCATTGCTGCGGAAGATTCACATCCATCCAGTCCACTACTACTTCATCTTGTGTATTCCATCAATAAATCAACATTTTTGCTTAATAGTAATGAAAAGAACATAGTAGTCTGTATTACAGTCAGAATGGCTTGTATCACAGTAATTAAAAGGTTTAAATTCCAAAAGTTCAGTTGCATAAAATATTGTTTGCTTTAGCAGTTTGCCTATGTTTGTTTCCAAAAACATGTTTACAACTGTCTTAAATTATGACATTCTTTTTTTTAAACAACAATTCAATAATATCATATTTTTGTAATAGGGAACAAAATAAAAGCACATGAGACCAGATTCAACTAATACACAGATGTTCTCGAAACACATTTATTTTTCATAAATGTCAAATTGGGATTTTGTAATTCAACTATTCTAGTTTTATTTTACTTGTCATAATTGTTTACATTTAGCTGAAAGGCCATTAAATATGCTATAATACAGATACGTTGTGAAAGATGGCTTATATATTTAATATTTAAAAAAATTATATTGTACTTAAATTAGTGTCACTAAACAGGATCTACATTGTGGCATCTTACCAAGCTACATGGGCATGTTGTCACCAAAGGTCACACATCCATGTTATCTTGGATATGTGTATCATGTTATCACACACACCTGTATCTTTTTATCCTATAAAATAATTATGGAAATGTTTAATACACTCTTATAAATAAAGGTTCTTTGTTGCCATCTGTGGTTCCATGAAGAACATCCATGGAATGTTTTCAAAGCACAAATGGTTCTTTTTAGTGGTAAAGATTATCTTTAGATTATTAAAATACTCGTACTGGTTGGAAACAACATGAGGGTGAGTAAAAGATGACATAATTTAAATTTTTGGGTGAACAATTACCCCTATACACCGTATCTTACATTATTTCTCAAAGGTTAATTGTTTTATTAAGGTCCCATGACAAATGTGACCCAGGTCCACAAAACCAGTCATGAGGGTCAATTTTTTGAAAGCTTTTGAAGCTTAATATTTTATAATATTTGGCCGAGATAAAACTATTTGAAAATCTGGAATCTGAGAGTGCAAAACAATCAAAATATTGAGAAAAATCCAGCGTTAGCGTCAGTTCTGGCAGGTCACGTCAAGCTCGCATCAGCTGACTCCCAGGTGACTCACGGATAGGAATACGACGCCTATAACAGCATCCATATATAAGCTCTTCATTATTATCAGCAGTAATTACCCTCCTCCATCCCCAGCTCCTCCTCTCTTCAGTCAGGATTGGCCTTATGATTCCTCTGAATCAGACTAATTCTTGAAATATGTGTACTTGTTAAATTATTGACATTAGTTATATCTGCATATATTGGTTCTGTTCTGTTTACTCTAAGGGGGGTTATTGGGCTACTAGGCTGCATGGATGCGCTGGGAGTTCTTGCCCAGAACAGAACCATACCGCCAATGCAAACTCAATGCATTATCAATCATATTTGACGATTGTGGTCCTGACAGAATTGCCTTTAAAGTTGTCCAAATGAAGTCCTTAACAATGCATACTCACTCACAAAAATACATTTTTGATATATTTAAGGTAGGATATACAAAATATCTTCATGAAACATGATCTTTACTTAATATCCTAATGATTTTTGGCATAAAAGAATAATCAATGATTTTGACCTATACAATGTATTATTGGCTATTGCTACAAATATACGCATGCGACTTATGACTGCTTTTGTGGTCCAGGGTCACAAATGTCACCTCATACCATCAGGAAACTGAAAACTAAAGGTGTTTTTGAGAGAAACATGAAAATCCTTTTGCAAATAATCAGCAGACGTACCAAAGGAATTCTGCCTTTCAGCAGAAGTCAGTGGCTGAACGCCAAACAGTAGTTTAGAATAGATGACCTAAACAGTGATGCTCTGCTAGGGGCTGTTAGATATATTTCACAAGCCTCCAACATGGAGATATTAAATACCAGGAAGCTTACCAAAGATTCTCCCATCTGTGTCCTCTGCATTCTTTGATGGAAAAAACATCAGTCACCATCAACAGAAGAAAACATCAGGTTGGATAGTGAAAGCGCAGGGAGTTGCTATCTAATGATCCAGTGTGTTAGTGTGCAAGATCCAGGCGTAAAGGGGCGAAAAAGCTCACCACAGCTGAAAGCATTTTACTAGAGAAAGCCCATAGATTAGGCTGCGCTCCCATCCAAAGCCACACACATCTCAATGACCTAGATATAAAAAACAGATATTGGGCCTAGTTCCTTTACCCGCAGTGCCACTGGCATGAAGAGGAGCTGGAGTGGGGGAGTGTGAGGAGAAAATACAGGCTCATATTTCTCTAATTTCAGCAGCCTGGTCACCGACTCTGACCTGGAGCTGTTGATCAGCCTGAGACGCCATTAAACCACAATGACTGGCAACAGTCAGTTAGCGCCTGCCTTCAGGAGGTTACCACCACACCACACCTCAGCATGAGA
This sequence comes from Chanodichthys erythropterus, assembly GCF_024489055.1. Taxonomy (NCBI): domain Eukaryota; kingdom Metazoa; phylum Chordata; class Actinopteri; order Cypriniformes; family Xenocyprididae; genus Chanodichthys; species Chanodichthys erythropterus. The sequence goes on along the minus strand of NC_090237.1, from coordinate 14,461,147 downwards.
ATTTAATGATCACATTTTGACTAATCACTGTCTTGCACGTGTTCATGGGAAACGGCTTGAAAGTCAAAGACGGCAAAGTTGGAAGGGATCACAGTCACCTTTAAGCATGAGTCAAATTGGAGACCAGTGGGGTCGCCACAAAGAAAGCCCCAGGCTTGCACAAATGATCCATGATTCATATGTACACAGTGGGAGGGTAAACGGGAGTGCACATGCTTTCGGAGCTGCAGAGAGGCCTGTCGGTGAAGGCCAATTACAGGCCTCTCTAGGTTGAAACAGGAGGTTTTAAGCATTAGAAAATGTATGTAATTTGTTGCACTCCAGTTTGTCATTTGTAGAACAGCAGAGCGACAACACAGCTGTATCAGAACATGTTAATCAGGGGCATTATGGAAGGTATGTGGTACAGATCTGAAGACATCTTCATGAATCGCTTTCTGGTCATATGGAAGTCGTTTGCCTCAGAGTAAAAAATAAAAATTTAAGAGAAATTTTTAAAATAATTTTTTTTTTTAAATATAAAAGTCACAATTGTGAGAGATAAAGTTGCAAATGTGGGATATAAAGTTAAAAGTCGCAACTGGAAAAAAAATAAATAGGCAGTTAGACCAACTCAATTAAATTGAGTTGGAATAGGCAGGAATAAAGTCATAGCTGTGAGAAAGAAAGTTGAAATTGTGAGATAAAAAAGTAACAATTATGAGATATCAAGTTGCAAATTATGAAATATAAAGTAACAATTATGAGAAATAAAGTTGCAATTGTTCGACATAAAGTAGAAATTGTGACATATAAAGCTATTACATAAAGTCGCAATTGACCTTTCGCCGGGAGTTTGATTGACAAGCGATCTAACCAATCAGAACGCCGCATCCGCCATTTTGTCCGACAAAGCAGCCAGTAGTTAAAAGATTAACCTCGGTGGAGTTAAACTCGAAAAGTGGTGTGTATTGACGTCTTTTCGCGTTTGAAACAACATTCATTCTCATGTTCATGGACTAATAGGAAGAGATGATCGGTTTTTACGAGCGGTTGAGCTGAGGATCTACAGCAATCTGTCATGACCATGATCACGACACATTGAAGAGCAACAAAACGTTTTTTATTGTTTGAATTTCTTTAATAACTACACGGTTTGAAACTGGGACTTTGTTTAATATTATAAGTAACCTGCTCTGTCTTGTCTGTCGATGTGTGGTCAGTATCCTCTTTGTTCCGCGATGTATTTTTCACTGCGTGTGGAGTGACAGCGCCACGGCTTGTCGGACAAAGCAACAGTAACTAAGGGGGGCGGGGCTCGGCGAAAGGCTAATTGAGATATACCATAGTCACAACTGAGAAAGTCATAATTGTGAGATTAAGTAACAATTGTGAGATATAAAATAACAATTTTGAGATAAAAAACTGAAGTTGTGAGATACAAAGCTGCAATTATGAGATATAGTCACTACTGTGAAATATAGAGCCACAACTGAGGAGATTTAGTCACAACTGTTAAAAACTGTGAGATATAACGTCACAATAGTGAAATTAGTTGCAGCTGTAAGATATAGTTGCAATTATGAAATATAAAGTTACAGTTGTGAGCTACAAAGCCACAACTTGCAGTAGTAAGAACTAAAATTGCAATTATGAAAAATATAAACTCACAATTGTGATATATAAAGTTTCTCTGAGCTAGGGCTTCTATGTGATCATTGCTGTTAATTGTTTAATTTCAGCTTCTTAAACATCCCGTCGCTTAGCCAAAGTTTATTTTTCACTTTTTTTCTGATATTTGCATGCTGAGACATTGACTTTCAAATATTTAAAATCAACTTTAATCTCATATTGTTTCTGCAACAGACTGACAAATCAACTTAGTATGTGAGTTAAAGATAAGCAGACCAGTCTTATTTAGGATTATAGCTTTAAACAACAGTAACCTGTCAAATTTGATCAGATGTGATAGTTCAAGTTCAAATCAAATACATTTGACTTAGTTTTAATGAAGTACATGAGCAAACTGAGGTTTATGTCATTTGATTGTCTAGGCTGAGAAAGTGGGGAAATAAAAACCAGACTTATTTTTGTACATGTATGATTGTCCAAATACCTCCACAAGAAAGCCAATGTGAAGCATAAAACAGCACTCCTCCTCATTCATTTCACTTGTATAACTATCACCTTCAAAACAAGATATAATTTGCTTTGTGGTGTCCGCCAAGAGAAGACGCGTAATTTTATTGTTTCTGAGGGAACAGGTCAACAGAAATGGCGTGAAGGTCAGCTGAATTGCAAACCATTGAACCCAAGACTATTGCTTTCAGTCACAAAATGACCCACAGGAAATGGCTGGAGCCTTTTGTGAAAGTAAACAGAGGGCCTACATCCTGTCTCTGTCCATCTCTGAGCTGGACGTGACAGCTTAGCGTGAGAGCAATGTACTGTCTGTGGCTTCGGTTTTGATCGCTATATACCACAAGTCTCTGTGAAACGCAAGCGATGGCTTCACACCTGTTACTGAGGCAAACGGGAACAGGGAGGTGCTGCGTGGCTTGCGATCTGTTCCCACAGCTGGTGGCAGTAACATTGTTTGAGTCCCTTCATTTTCCTTCCTTGTAAATAAATGCCTCAAATGTTTAAACATTTAAGGGCAAAACACATCATTGTAACTAAGCCTGAACGTTATTAAAACAATTTACGCCTTAGAAATATTCTGTGTTCAGTACAAGTTAAAGGGATAGTTCACCCAAAAATGAAAATTCTGTCATACTCACCCTCAAGTTATTGCAAACCTGTATGAATTTCTTTCTTCTGCTGAACACAAAAGAAGATATTTTGAAGAGTGTTGGTAATCAAACAGTTGATGGGCTCCATTGACTTCAAGATCTTCAAACTAGAAAGTAATAACAACAGAAGCCCGCATTGAATAGTGTTTGTGTGAGGTCATTAAAGTCAGCATGAAACAGAAGTTGCGATTGTCTTTTTTCCCTATTGCGAGTCAACATATATATCTAGGCTGGAATATATAGGCTGGAACTTGATTGTCCATCGAGCATTAATTGGATGGTTGGATCATTGTAGTTTGCTGTTGCTGTAATCTCATAAAGACAGATTGTCCCATTTTATTAATGTTGACTTTAAGAGATACATGCAACTTTAAAGGAGTACGAAGACATAATGTCTCTTGTAACTTCTGGAGAGAAATAGCACAGACACTGAACAAGAATGAAACTTGCATCAGACATCCCACCCTGCAAAAACTCAATATTTCAAGAAATGTTAAGCTTATAAAATGAAAATTCTGTCATTTATTACTTACCCTCATGGCGTTTCACACCTTAAGACCTTCGTTCATCTTCGGAACACAAATTAAGATATTTTACTTGAAATCCAATGGCTTAGTGAGGCCTCCAGAGGAAGCAATGTCACTTCCTCTCTCAAGATCCATAAAGGTAGTAAAAACATATTTAAATCGGTTCATGTGAGTACAGTGGTTCAATATTAATATTATAAAGCGACGAGAATATTTTTGGAGCGCCAAAAATAACAAAATAACGACTTATTTAGTGATGGCCGATTTGAAAACAATGCTTCAGGAAGCATCAGAGCACAGTGAATCAGTGTGTCGAATCTGCTGTTCGGAGCGCCAAAGTCACGTGATTTCAGCCGTTGGCAGTTTGAAACGCGATCCGAATCATGATTCGACACACTGATTCACTTATGCTCCGATGCTTCAAGAAGCAGTGTTTTGAAATCGGTCATCGCTAAATAAGTCGTTATTTTGTTATTTTTGGCGCTCAAATATTCTCATCGTTTTATAATATTAATACTGAACCACTGTGCTCACATGAACCGATTTAAATATGTTTTTAGTACCTTTATGGATCTTAAGAGAGGAAATAACATTGCTTCCTATGGAGGCCTCACTGAGCCATCGGATTTTAACTAAAATGTCTTAATTTGTGTTCTGAAGATGAACGAAGGTCTTACGGGTGTGGAACGGCATGAGGGTAATGACAGAATTTTCATTTTTGGGTGAACTAACCCTTTAAGTTTAATTTGTACTCAACATAGCTTTAAAACACTAAAAATGTCCAACTTTTAAAAGGACACAATAGGCATCTTTGGTGGGCTCTAATGTTTCACATCTCCTTTTTGTCCATCCATAATCCCGAAAGCCTTCTTTTGTAAGGGCAGCTGTGGGGAAGTTAGTGACCACCCAGAGCTCAGCAAGAGCTGCGGCAAATATCTTCTATGCTGTTCAATCCAGATATCCACCCTCAAAAAGTTCATCCATAAAGAGACATTTATTCAGACCATTTGTTGCCATACTTGACTCAAGTAGCTATTTTTGGTGTCTGATAAGCTGCCCAGTAAAAAGCCTGATCCTTCATAAATTAGGTGACTCTACATCCAAAATATTCGGAGAGACTGAATTCTCAGTGAATGATGTCATATCCTCTCAGAAGTAATGAAACAGTACGTGAAAACTCTGTGGGAGAATATCTGGCTGTTTGAGGACTGTGTTTTGATTGTTTGGCTGGAAACAGTTTTGTTTATTAGGGCATACCACCATAATACCGGAATGCAATGTGAAAGAATGAGTTTCTTACATAGTACATCATCTTTTTGCTCTACTTTTGGCTTGAATGCAAACACTTCAAACACAATCAGATGCCACATATCACAAATTCACTCTCGCTTTCTCTCTCCCAACCTCATACTTCGAGCAGTTGAAAGTGAAAGTTTATTTTGTTTCTTTCACGTTTGTTTCAGAGCTTGTTAACCACCACCATCTTGGAAACAACGTCAAATGGCGCTTCTCATTGATTCCCAAGTATTAAAAAAAATAACGAGATGCATTGTAACGCAAGGCCGTATCTGTTAGAAAATACCAGGCTTGGAGACAGCGATAATCTGAATTAACAACACAGGTTTATTTACAGCAGTGCAGCATATAAACAAAACATTTCTTTGGGACACAAGGTATAGGGAACCACACTGGAAGAGACTCCAGAAAGAGCCACCAGACATGAAATCCCAGCTGGATGTTTGGGGAAAGATTGTTTCTTCCTCATTAGTCTCCCTCCTAATACAGGGATTAATGTTGTGCCCAAACAGGTGGAAGTAGCAGGCTCTTGGCTGAGCCGACCCTGTGGAGGGCTCATGGGCTGAAGCGGACTGGAGTGGTGTTCTGGAAGTGGATCGGCTAAGCAGGATGCATAAAGGATATATTGTTTCAAGATGCAGTTGTTAGCATCCCAAGGCATCAATGAATACAAAGGTTCATCCAAGCACCCAACTCATCCAAGTACATGGTGCAAGACAGCTCCAAGAATCCGCATACTCCGCAATAGGGCAGCCAACTTGAGAGAGGGAGTACAACAGGTCAATAGGACAGAGTGGAATGCTCATACTGCAATCGGTGGGTATGGTCTTCTGTTAGGAAATACCAGGCTTTGAGACAGTGATAATATGAAATAACAACACAGATTTATTTGCAGCAGTGCAGGTAAATGAAATTTCTTGGATGCAGGTCATGGACAGATCAATAACCAGAGTTTTACTGTGTTGCAGGTGAAGTTGGACATTGTGGATTTGTGAATGGTGAATGTGGAGAGCACTTACATGGATGGTCCAAACAGGTGAGTTAACAGGTACAGGAAGCAGCTTAGTTGCAGAGAAGAGGATCGTTGGGGAATCTTGGACACAAAGAGCAGGTAGGAGATCGCTGGAGAATTGCTGAGGCAGAGCATCCTTAAAATATAACTTTTAAAACTTGTTCTCATCCTAACAAAAAACAGAGAAGTGTATAATAGACCCTTTTCACATTTCCGGGTTTCTCAGAAGCGGAAGTCGTCATAGTTGGGTAAAATTTTATAGCGGTGAATGAGAAAATACATTAAATATATTTTTTGTGTTTCCATTTGCCCAAATAGCAAAAGAAAAACTCAACAATAGTGTTTTCACAACTTTCAAAAAGAGGAAAAAAATAGAAAGCGATTGATAACGGCAGTCAGAAGAGAGAAAGATGTCATTTTTACCATCACTCCCATAGGCACTGTATTAGAAACACCCTCACTGTTGTATAGACAAATTTACAACAATTAAAAGTCAACTCTAAATAGTTAATTTGTCTAGTTTTGTCTGGTGTATAACATATCCGGTCAGCAGTCAACTGGAATATAAAGACACATACTGTAAGTTATGGAGAATATGTAGAGGAAACAAGGAGAACCAAAGAGCTAATAAGAATAAGCCTAGAATAAACCACAAACCAGTGTTGGCAGTTTGACACGCGATCTGAATCATGATTCGACACACTGATTTGTTTATGCTCCGATGCTTCATGAAGCAGTGTTTTGAAATCGGCCATCACTAAATAAGTCGTTATTTTGTTATTTTTGGCGCTCCAAAAATATTCTCGTCGCTTTATAATATTAATATTGAACCACTGTACTCACATGAACTGATTTAAATATGTTTTTACTACCTTTATGGATCTTGATAGAGGAAATGTCATCGCTCCCTATGGAGGCCTCACGGAGACATCGGATTTCAACTAAGATATCTTAATTTGCGTTCCGAAGATAAACGGAGGTCTTGCGGGTGTGGAACGACATGAGGGTAAGTAATAAATGACAGAATTTTCATTTTTGGGTGAACTAACCCTTTAACCCCCCGGAGCTGTGTGGAATATGTTTATGATGGATGGATGTGGATAGAGACACTTTCTTCAGCTCATACTCATTTGGTAACGCATACTGCCATTATAAAGCTCGGATGCATCAGGATATTTATTAATATATCTCAGATTGTGTTCATCAGAAAGAAGAAAGTCATATACACCTAGGATGGCTTGAGGGTGAGTAAAGCTTAAAATATTAAATAAATTCTATAATATATAGGCTAAATGATAACACTGCCGCAAACACTGAACAAAGGCGAATGGATATTTACATTCTGAACACTGATTTAGGGCTGGTCGTCACCGATCGCCTCAGTCACCAAACACGGGAACGATTGCTGATTGGTTTTAACCCTAAAGACATTCCAATTGAGCCTATCAACAGCTGTGCACTTTTCTTCAACAACATAGTGAAAAGTTCAGATGATAAATGCATTCAAGAGACATTGACCTACCGTGGGTCACTAATTCACACCAAAGCACTTCATCATGCTCCTTTTGTGATGTTCCAGACCCGGGCAGTGTCTCTGAGGGCTTGAATCCAAAAAGCTGTGGACACAGCCTGACTAATAAAACAGAACAACCCACCCAGCACAAAGGTGAGCACGTGCAGGGCTGCGGGAAAATAAATCCCACCACAACTAGCAATTAGTGCCGTTAAATAACAAAGCATTAATTCACTCCCTTCAGCGTGTGAAGCTGTCATAAATATTTCACATATAAAAAGGTTTGTGCGGCTTATCAGACTAAAGCATATTCTCATGCAACAAATCAATGTTCTTGACACACAAAGCATGTTTCTCCAAGTCAACATATAACACATTTTTGTAAATTAAAATGCTATTTACATTTTTGAATCAGGCCCAAACATTCCTTCCTCTTGATTTTATCATGCAAAAACACAATGGTGCTTATGTAAAGAGGAAAAGAGAGAGAAAGTGAGGTTTCAGTCTCAAACTGATGACCTTAAACAACTTTCCTCATGTCTGACATCAAACCGAAGCCTCTCCCTTCTGCATAAGATCACTCATTTCTGTATGGCACAAGCCTGTAATTCTTATTGAACCATAAATACGATTCATTGCTTATAAAGTCTGCCACACACATACTTGGCTGCTGTAAAGGCTGCCACACACATTTTACCTAGCTGGTATTCTGGACTGAGATCGTAACAATAGATACAACCGAGGAAAAACATTACAGCTGCGGTCTGGAAGCATTTAGCCAGCAGTTAGTTTTATGTTGGCAATGTGTCATCCAAGACAATGCAGAGGCTCCCATCAGTTCTGTGTGCAGTTGTGTTTACTTTGGGCAACATATACATTCAGCAATCAGCTGTACTGCCAGAAGATTACAGACACTACCACAACATCGTTGTTTTCCAAAAGGAGACTCTTCAGGCAGATGATATGCCAGTGTTTTCCAAATAAATCCCATTTGCTTGCATGGGTTAGGTGTGCTTTAGACCAGACTGTCTCAGTTAATCAAGAACATAATCATTTGATTGGATGATTTGGGCTTGCCAGCACTTTGCTGAAACAACAATATTCATGGCAAGTGGGTGGATGGATTAGGAAACTCAAATGACTTTAGACCTCTTGAGTCTAATTTCTCTTATCAGACTTGGCTTGTGTAAGACAGACCTTGCTAACTATGAACCTCAACACTGAAATATCAAGGCATCTGCATCCCTTTCAGATCACAGACCGGTCAATGACATATAAGAGAGTCCGCAGTAAACAAAAAGAAAAATCTTTAATCCAGTTTAGTGTAGTTTAAAACTCTTCAGAACACATTTCATATGGTTTTGAAAAACATTTTGTACCATTTTTAAGATATTTTTTAAAATGTCATGTGGTGTAACCATTAAAACCACTTGGTTCATACATATTCACCTTACAACTTGAATGTACAAAACCTCTCAAAACTATTTTTAAAATATACTTTCAAAAGTAATTTTTTTTTTTTTTTTACAAATGAATATGTTTATATTATGAATATGTTCCATCCTGAACAAACCTAGTCATAATTATCTAATTTTTTAAGAGATATTTTCCTTCATGTGTTGCTTGCGCTACATGACGATTTGGCGGACATAAGTTTTTCAAATATATACAGTTTTTTTTTTTTTTTAAATAATAAAATTTATGTAAATAATAATAATTATGGCTGCAGCACATTTATATTTTCTAAAAGCCACTTAAATGTCCTAATTGAACTAAGGCCAACTCCTGGCTTAAAGGGTTAGTTCACCCAAAAATGAAAATTCTGCCATTAATTACTCACCCTCATGTTGTTCCACACCTGTAAGACCTTTGTTCATCTTCGGAACACAAATTAAGATATTTTTGATGAAATCCAAGAGATTTTTTATCCCCCATGGAAAGCAACATAATTGCCACATTCAAGGTCCAGAAAGGTACTAAAGACATTGATAAAATAGACAACGTGACTACAGTGGTTCAACCTTAATGTTATGAAGCGTCAAGAATATTTTTTGTGTGCAAAAACAAAACAAAAATCGTCTTTATTCAACAATTTTGTCTCTCCCCTGTCAGTATCCATGCAGTTAGAGACTGAAATCTCAGATTTCATCAAAAATATCTGAAGATGAACGAAGGTCTTACAGCTGTGGAACAACATGAGAGTGAGTAATTAATGACAGAAATTTCATTTTTGGGTGAACTAACCCTTTAATCTAAGCCCTGTCTGTGAAATCGGGCCATAGGTGAATTCAAATCATTGTTTGTGTGAATTGCATTTTGAATGAATTTTTGAATGAATGATCAGATCTGGACAAAAAAATAAAAGAAGTGTTTTGTCATTCACCCAGATGTTGCAGAACAGGCTTTTGTCTCCCTAAGAAAGATAAAGACTACGATAGAATGAAAAACGAGGCGGGTGCGGTCTAGTCACCCAACCGTCTCCTAAATTATCTGCCTCAACTATTTTCCATTTCAGAGCCATTTTATAATCTCCAGATTTCTTTTAATAAGCATGGATGCTGTGAGTCCTCCTTATTGCCTTTTTCAGTGCAGACGTTCCTCGAAACTGCCACCAGACTTCCCATTTATAGGCACGGAGACTGGTGATTTTAGGAAGGAACGAGAGAAAGAATGGACATCGGGATGGAGTAAGGAGGGAGGTCGGACTGTGTCGTGGGAACCATGAGCTGAGTCTGGATTGCTAAACTTTACCCTCAAGAGAATTCACAACTGCTTTCAATTTGAGATGGGGGTCACTCAAATTACAGTCCCCCTTCCGCCAAGACCCAATCCATGGCCCCCACCCCCCCGGCGCTGCGCTCAGGCCCGGCCCTCTCCACACTCTAGAGAGCCAAAGCCATGACATCATCACCAGTGGCTTTCTCTAACGCTGCCTCTCACCCCAGTGCACTCTTTCTTCTTCTCCTATGTCATTTATTATAACCTTGTTTTTTCAGATTGTGGCATGTCTTTTCATTCTCTTTCTCTCGTGTCGTTCTCTTTCTATCTCGTCTCTGTTTTGAGTCAGATGTGGTTTGTGTTGGTCTTCTGGTGTTTTTCATGTAGTCTGTTGTCAGGCACTAAAGACGTGGTGACAGGTCTGAGAGGTGCAGAGGGCTGCAGTGGTGGATGAACTGATGCAGGGGTGAAAGGGCTTGTGAGTTTCATTTATGTAAACAACACCTCTGAGTAACAAACTCACCATAAGTGAGAAAAACAAAGTGTTTTTACACCTCAACTAAAAGATCTATTAATGATAAAAGTATAAAAAGTACACATGGCTATTCTTAGAAATTAAAATATATTTTGCAAAACATGGTTAAAATTATTTAAAGTATATTTTTATAATATATTTTATAGGTATATTCATAGTGTGGATCGAGCGATCGAGTTGAATTTGGCTGAAAATTTCCAACTCAATATCATGGCAACTCTTAACTATTTTATATTTTGGCAAATTGCTTGCTAATTTGCATTAATTTTTACAATCTGCTTATGCCCCAGTGATAGTTATGTTTGGTAAGCGGTGGACCTTTATGCTTATTTTGCTTCCTTGTTAAAAAAAATTTCAGGTGTATGTCATGTCTGTGAACAGAGAAAAGAAGGTCTGACTACTATGGTGGCAGCTACGACATGTTTTTCAGATGTATCCCTTGCTTTCTTCTTTCTGCCAGTTGGCCTTCAGAAATAGATCAGCTCAGATGGTGATCACATGCAACCACCTCAAACAATCAGATTCATTCGTGCAGATGAGCAGCGCCGAAGCACAACTGATGTAAAAAAAAACCTCTGCAGGTTGCATGCAATTTTATGTTTCAACCACAGATGTCGATAGAGAGGCTAAAGTTCCATGGTGCAACTTTAAAAAAAGAAATAACATGCAAATGCGAGAGACTACGGAGCCCCCCACATGACAAGCAAGAAAAAAAATTAAATCATGCGCACGATTTACTAATTCGTTCCCTCGATTTACTAAATCGGGCGCACGACTTACTAATTCGCTCTCTCGATTTACTAAACCGTGAGCACGATTTACTAAAACGTGCGCACAATTTACCATTTCGTTCCCTCGATTTATAAATCATGTGCATGATTTATAAATCGAAGGAACGAAATAGTAAATCTTGCGCACGTTTTAGTAAATCGAGGGAAGGAAATAGTAAATTGTACACGCGTTTTAGTAAATTGAGGGAACAAAATAGTAAATTTTGTGCACGTTTTAGTAAATCGAGGGAACGAAATAGTAAATCATGCGCACATTTTAGTAAATCGAGGGAACAAAATAGTAAATTGTGCGCACTTTTTAGTAAATCGTGGGAACGAAATAGTAAATTGTGCGTACGTTTTAGTAAAACGAGGGAACGAAATAGTACATTATGAGCACGTTTTAGTAAATCGAGGGAACGAAATAGTAAATTGTGCGCACGTTTTAGTAAATCGAGGGAACAAAATAGTAAATTGTGCGTACGTTTTAGTAAAACGAGGGAACGAAATAGTAAATTATGAGCACGTTTTAGTAAATCGAGGGAACAAAATAGTAAATTTTTTGCACGTTTTAGTAAATCGAGGGAACGAAATAGTAAATTATGAGCACGTTTTAGTAAATCGAGGGAATGAAATAGTAAATTGTGCGCACGTTTTAGTAAATCGAGGGAACAAAATAGTAAATTGTGCGCACGTTTTAGTAAATCGAGGGAACAAAATAGTAAATTATGCACACGTTTTAGTAAATCGAGGGAACAAAATAGTAAATCGTGCGCACGATTTAGCCTACTTTTTTTTTTTTTCCTGCATGTCATGTCCGGGGCTCCTATTAAGCTCATGCAAATTTTGCTGCATTAGAAAGTTCAAGTTTTGTGAACCTGTGAATTTGTATCCCTTAACCCCCGAATAGAAGAACGATAGATCACTGTGTAAAGAACACAAACTGTGAAGCTGCTGGTTTGAAGCATAAAGCCCTGGGTATACCTCGCTTTTTACGCATACACTGTACGCTAGTGTACTCGCACATTGCAAAAGCATTCTTCATTCGACTTGTACGCATACACAGGCGTTCGACGCATCCACAGTTCTCTCCACAAATTACAACCCATGTAAACTTATTTGTATTCTTTCATGCTAGAGTTGTACAAATGAGGTTACTTTCTAACCTCTTCGCACAATCTCTCGTTTATGAAGGCCTCCATCGTCGGTGTAGCTTGCATGCGTTCCGGTCTGTTCTGATTATGCAGTTTTTCTTTGACTACCTTGTGAATCGACACCCTCAGGGCATGGTTGCCACCTTGTGGATAAAAGAATTACTGCAAAAACAATTAAATAGTTATGTTGAACCTGCACGTACAAAGTACGCACGGTTACAAAAATCCAGCGGTAGGCATACAGTATGTGCATACTCTTCTGATTACTAAATTCACACGCACTGTACTCTGACCCTTGCGTACATGAAAAAAGTGAAGTATACTTTTGGCTTTACAATAAATCCCAGAGCGTGACGTCATATAACAATCATGTCCAAAGAAATTTAACATGCTCAAAGTCTTGTACGGTTTTGATTCATGTCTATTAGCTAGTTAACAAAATGAAGATACATGTAAGTGTTTAAAAATTAGTCTTTCTCTTCCAGGAAAAATATTGGTGACTCATCCTGAACTTGTGGGTGTACCTAATTTTTGTCCATTCAGTTGCTCTCTAGAATAAGAACATCCTTCCTTCTACTTTCCTCTGACTAGCAAGCAATTAAAAAAAAAAAAGTAAAATAGTAGTGAATATATTTTTAACAGTTTACAGACAAAAGTTAAGTGACTGCAATCTGTTTGGAAATGTCTGTCTTCAAAACCCTCAATAACTTCAAGATTGTGTTTGATTTGTGTTCCGTTAGAAAGCTTGGCGCTCTCACATTCATGGAATGCCGAGCATCTCTGCAGTTAGTCGGGCAGCTGGCGTGATGGGTGAGGAGGGAGTGGAGGAGAAAGGGGGGGGGGTGTCACACTAAATAAGCACAATTACACTTGCGCGGGATGGAAACCAGATGACCACGGGCACTGACAACATGCAGGGGTTACATAGGCCAAGGCTCAGATACACACTTAAACACAAAAGGCCCTTACAACATCCTGGAGCCCTGCAGTAGACGGATGGGGAGGCTTGCGGGTTCTCTGTAAACAGTGCGTTTCCCACACTGCACTTTCGTGATCTAAGTGTGAGCCATGACCCCCTCATTCCTCCCACTTTCTCAGGTTTTCTTTTTTTTTTCTTTTTTTCAGTGTGATTAGTATTGATCCCAGTTTAGTTGGTTTGTTCCTAGTAAAGTTGTAGTGCTCAACACAAAGACTTTGTAGTAAGTTTGCCATGTTAGCCAGACTTTTTGTCATGTTCTCCTGCCTTCCTTATTTGCCTGTTCTGTGTAAGCGGAGGGGGTGATTTTACATGACTGGGAAATGAGCTAATCGCTCGGTCTTTATGACCTAATTTCAGAGCTCTCAGCTTGCTGAGACAAAGACAGAAACTACATTCCAGTGTGTGAGAATTTCACTTACGAAAAATACAGTAAACGATTATAAATGAGGTTCACTGTGCACGTTCCCCATACAGCAATAACTCTGTTTTTGCCATTTTGAGACATTAAGGATTATAGTTTAAAAACATATTGTTTCACTAGATACTAAAGGGTTTATTTTGTCCCACAAGTGCTCATGTCTGCCACTCCCTACTGTTTTCATTCAGAGTAAAGATTAACGTATGAATCTAAAATACACTTTCATGAGTGGAGTGAGATACATGTGATATAAATTGAAACAAAACCAAAATAATACAGCACGCACTTTGCGCTTCTTTGTATTCCTAAAGGCTTGCCAACATCAAATCCACCATCGCCCCCTAGTGGATTTAAATGTGAATCTGAATGGCCACTAGGGGGCTATATATATATATATATATATATATATATATATATATATATATATATATATATATATATATATATATATATATATATATATATATATATATATATATATATATATATATATATATATTTTTTTTTTTATGTGGGGTTTTGTGTGTGTGTGTTTTCTCTTTTGCTACAGCAATGTTTTTCAGGGTAAATTTAATTTTTCAAATTCCTGATTATGGTAGATTTAAACTGATAATTTTGGACTTAAATTTATTGAACATTTACACCGTTATTGAACAGAAAAACAAAAAACAAAGATACAGCTCAAACACACTGGCTCTTTAACAGGGAATGTCATTGTAAGAGGAACCTGCTGTTTATTTACACTGATTTACGAGGAATATCTTTTATTTAAAAAATGAAATAATAAAAAGCTTCTGCAACATTTTTACCATTAAACATCACAACAATAAGGGAAAAAAATAAACAATTCAGGAAACAGATGAAACGGAAAAGGTAATATGCAAAAAAAAAAAAAAAAAAAAAAAACATTGGGATATAACACATACTGCCCTAACACTTTAATTGTATTTGTGTGTTTATCCAGAACCTATTAAAAAAAAAATGACAGTGTAATTTAGCTTGGAGGGTGGGTCAAGAAACTTGTAAAAAGAAACCAAACTGAATAAATTTACCTTTATTGTTGAAGATTTGAAAATAATGCTTTTAAAAGAAAGTGTAGGCTTGTATGAATTAAACAATTACAGGTCACAGTTAAAGGGCTTTCAGTGGTAAGAAAGAGTCATCAATAGAATTCCACAGAATCATTCTCACTAATGAAATCTAGAGACAAAAATATGCCATGAGTGTTATAAGCCCAAAAAAAAAAAATCAATTATTCTTATGTATATAAATGTATACACACATATACACATGTAAGTGAAGACAAAACAGCTTATAGGAAACCAGTAATCATATTCTTTGTCATTATGGTTGTGATAAATATATCCCTGAAAGCTTATTTACTTCTACTGTGTATGATAATAACCATATAAAAAGTGACAGATGACAAAGGCGGCAAGATAAGTATTTTAACCAACTCCCCAAACGATAGTGCAACAGCTCCCACTTTTACAACTAAAAATAGTGTAGAATATCTCATTTAAACAACCATGAAACAAACTTTATTCTTAAATGGTTTTTTATATGTGTGCAAAAATGTACACTTGTTTGCATAATGCCTATAGGAATGATATGCATAATGTTCTATGTTACCAATTTGGAATATCAATTGGAACTTTAAATGTAGCTTAAATTTTTAGTAGTTTTTAGTGATTGATCTGAATGTTGGAGTGTCATGAGATGAATGAAGGCCTCTGGCTTTAGTTTGAATCAACCTTAGGCAGTTTCTCATAAGACACCTGCTCCTCTGCGGGCAGCAACTCCTCCTTATCATCAATCATGAAGAACCTCCTGTTGGAGTTTCTGCGCACTGCGATCAGGATCAAACCTACCAGAAGCAGGGCAGACATGATGGCCAGGGTGGCCACTAGGAAGAAGGCTAGGAACAAGAGACACAAGACATGTTAAATTTTGGGCACTAAGATCAAACGGCTATTTGCAATTTTTATAGGGGTGTAACAATACATTGTGTATATATCGCAATACAAAAAATGCAACAATATGTATCGTGGATAGTGATAATATAGTTCACCCAAATTTTAAATGCAATGGGGGAATATTTGTGTGCCCTGACAACAATTTATTTTAAATATATCTAGTCAGTGACAGAGTGCAAGCATATTCGTCTAAAATAAGTCTGTATTTTCTGCTACAGAATCATGAATATTTTTATTCTGGTGTCAACATTGTCCTGTGCATTGGGTTACCAGCGGCAAGTCCAAGCCTATTCATTTCCACCCCCAATGTAATACCAAATTTAGCATTTTAATCAACAGTACATTTTTTTGTTGACCTTGGAGTATCGCAATAATATCGTATCATTCAGTATCGCGATATGTATCGAATCGTGACATGAGGGTATTGTTACACCCCTACTATTTACATTGTGTAAATAGAAACAAAAAGTTAATAGTTGTTAGATAGTGGCAGATACTATTTGCACCTCAGTGTATTGTAGTATATTTTAAAACGTATACAATATAACTTATTAGGTGTATATGATTATATTTATTAAAGTCATAAATGGATGCTGCCTTAATGGGACCTTACTTGTCCCTATCCCTAAAGCGCTACCCGTTAAACACTTTATTCCCACGATTAAATACCCATTTATTTCCACTTTTCAAATTCTTTCTCAATTTTTTTATTTTAAATAAATGCTACTCCGAGCTGATGTGTGATGGGAAAGGGAGAAGAATGAGTGTGGTAAAAGGCGGATTCAAATTCAGGTGGGTCACGTCAAAAGCAAATGGAACCTGCCTTACTCTTACTCCTGTTATCAGAGGGATTTCTTTTGTGATCTTGTCTGGCTCAGACAATAGTGGGCGGAGTTAGTGTAATTAGCCTCTGCCAACAAGACAGGCCATTTGCACCTTGTGTAAATAGACACTCCATAAATCTTGCAGGTAAAATATATAACATGGATAAAAATCAGGAAAAAACAATAATATGAACATTTACAGTATTATAATTAATAACATGAATCAGTCCTGTACTACGGAAGAGGATTAGGGCCAAGCAATAATAAAAAAATAAAACCATCTCGAGATTAAAGTCATTAAATTTCAAGAAAAAAAGTCGAGAAAATGTTGAGAATGAAGTCATTGAATTATGAGAACAAATTCGTTAAATTACGAATGTGTTCTCATAATTTAACAAATTTGTTCTCGCAATTTAATGAGTTTATTCTCAATTTAATGAGTTTATTCTCAACATTTTATCTTGACTTTCTCAAAATTTAACAAGTTTTTTCTTGAAATTTAACGAGTTTTTTCTCGAGATGGTTTTATTGTTTTATTATTGCTTGGCCCTAATCCTCTTCCGTACTGTACATACATTACACATTATATTTACAGTAAATATATGAACATTTTAGGGTTGGTATGATTTTTTTGGTACCAATGCTGTGACATTTGATCAAAAACATAATAATATGAAATATTGTTACAATTTAAAATAACTGTTTTCCATTTGAATATAATTTTATGGATGATGATTTGGTGCTTAAGAAACATTTCTTATTATCAGTTGAAAAGTATTCTACTGCTTCATATTTTTGTGGAAACCATGATACATATATACACAGATTTCTGTTCTTTTGAACTTTGTATTCATCAAATAATCCTGAAATTATAAGTTATAATGAATTCATTTATATCATTAATTAAGTTTAACTGACTCTTATTATAATCAGTTAATTTAATAACATTTCAGGTGTTCCACAAGTCCTTACCTGGAGTCCAGCGGCCACGTTTGTGGTGTCCATGTGCATCAAAATGGTCTATATAAAAAGTAGTACAACAACATGAGCCACCAGCAAAGCAAAGGCATATACATACTACATGAAGCAGAATTCCTGTACTCTTACCGTCTTTCCCGTAGCAAGCTGACATGCACTCTTCCTTAGTACCGTAGCGGTTTAGGTTTCCCTGGCAGCCTCCATAGATGAACTCCTTACAAGACTGAGAGCTGGCCTCAAAGTAATACATACGGAAGAGTGCACGGCATGGGCCGGTATCCGATGGCACAGCACAGGTTTCTGTATTGAGTTACAAGAGGAAGAATGTTTTATAAACATTCAGTATTGCATCAATGGCAATGAGTTTGAAATGGAGGATTCCAGGACAGCCAATTTAAAATCTGATACAACTTTTTGCTATTTTACCTTCAAAGCTAGGAGTAGAGGGAACGACAGGTGCTTTCTGGTTGCTGGGAATGACCGTCACTGGGATGAAAAAACAGTTATATTTTTATAGCGATGATATAGCGGGATGACGGATGATCGGGAAATGAATAGTTGCACACAATAGTACCTGTGCAGGTTGTCATGCATGTTTCCTCAGTTTCATAATTGTTCTGGTTGCCACCGCAGCCTCCATAGGTGAATGGTTGACAGGTGCCTTTGTTGTAGTAATAGCGTCTAATGGAGGCTCTGCAGCGTCCGGTCTGTGCGTCAGCCAGACACTTCTCTGATACAGCAAGACAGATGGTAAGAAGCCGCTAGAACTTATAGTGTACAACTGTATTCTGTTCAAAGATGTGGACAACACCAAACCGCTACAAGCTCATTTATTTTAAACAGTAAACAAAAATGATAAAATACCTTTGAATTCCTGTGATGTCATCTCAGGAAGAGCCTTGGGTTCAACATCTGAAGAGAAGGACACAGAATACTCAACTACAACGTTTTATTTGTCACATGTATACCTGGTAAAATGGATACTAAGATAAAAATGAATGTCTCTTGTTTCCATTTTGAAGTGAATACAGTCAATTTCAACTGTAAATTATTAGTATTCAATACTAATTGGTGTGCTAATTAAAAACTAATTGTAATAAATGCATGTGTAAATAGCTGATGGGAACCAAAACAAAGAAACATTAATAGTAATAAAATGTGCGATAGGAAAAACTGTTTTTTTGTGAAAGATTCCTGGGTCCTGGACATCCCAGACCCTCTTTTAAGTCATTACAAAAGGACAAATTAATGTGTTTTTAATAATTTTTTATAGTCTGGTACAGTTGTTGAGAACTCTGACATGATTTGAGCTAACTATTTACTATTACAATAATCAGTGTTTCTCAATTATTGTTAAAAAAAAACCTCATAATATCTCTGAGAGCTGGTTTCATTGGGGCATCCAGATTATGATATGGATTTTTTTACCATTGTTATTCTCAGGTACAGACATTCTGCTGCGTTGAGAGACAGAGTGGGAGTCCGTAAGCACAGCACCTGAAAAGAACAGAAAGACACTTAAATTACTATATTATATATATATATAAAATTTTAACATCTTTTAAATTGTAATTTATTCTTGTGATGGCAAAGCTGAATTTTCAGCATCATTACTTCAGTGTCACATGATCCTTCAGAAATGATTCTAATATGCTGATTTGCTGCTCAAGATACATTTCGTATTATTATTGATGTTGAAAACAGTTGTGCTGCTTAATATTTTTGTGGAAACAGTGATCAATTTATTTCAGGATACTTGTATAGAAGGCTGAAATCTTTCGTAAGAATATAAATGTCTTTACTGTCACTTTCGACCAATTTAATTAATAAAAGTAGTATTTTCTTTAAAAAAAAAAAAAAAAAAAAAAAAAATGTACTGACCCCAAATGTTTGAATGGAATTCAGTAACAAAGTACCAAACTAAACTAAACTTTTCCATGGGGAAAATTCATAGTAAGGAATGTTCTAAAAAAAAAAAATTTAGTTTTGCAACACACCCTCACACAATATAGGCCCACACACACACACACAATAACGTTGCATAACACAAAACAGCCCAGAGTGTTGTAAATAAAATTCTTCGTATGATTTCCCAATGACGATAATAGGATTATTAGAAGCAGATGGCATCTTTTTCCATTTAAAAGTCATCTCAACTCATAAGTCTGGTAATTCCAGAGATCAAAAAGGGTCGCTTGGATACAGCAAGCACAAAACACAAAGATCCCATTAAGAACATTAAAAAGCCTTTCCTTTTCTCTTTCCTACCCCCATTCTTAGTGAAAATGTGAAGATAGATCATTCATTCAAATGCAATACCTGTAAAAAAGAGGGAAGAGGGTAAAGAAAAAACATGGTGACATGGTAAAACTAATGTGTCTATCATGTCCTTGTTGAGGACAGGTAATCCATCTGCACAGAGGTCATCAAACCGGTTATTCAACAACCCAGAGTAAAATGAAACCAGAATGTCCCATTTGTTAAGAGATTCAGCATAAACCCACTCAAACTCACTTAAGCGGTTCTGTGCCTCACCTAACTGTGAAAACAAACTGACTTTGACTGGTTTTGATTTCAGCCTATAAAAGTATGTTCAGTTAAACACTTTGCTTTGAGAATTTGCTGAGAATATCTTAATAATACAGGCCAAATGTCAAGTTACCTGGCTGAACTCTACTACAAACTCTAAGTGCAAATCAACTCAACACCATTCAAATATAGCAGGACATAAATCAACTAAGCACATAGCCAACCACAAACTACAATGTGGGTACTGGATTTGTGCCCACTCTCACTGGAGAAAGGCTGTAATAAAACTTGTATGGTTTTCCAAAGCTCATATTTTGGTCTCCTTGTCGAAACCTCTGTTTTCATCACCACAGACATGTCAAATCATAGACTGATATGCACTAAAAACTGTTCCAAGTGACTTTTACATTGATTGTAATGGGCATATTAAAAACTGGGCCTCACATACCAGTGTGTAAACTCCAAAATCTCAATAAAATGGAATGTTTTTCCTTTCAAAACACTACATTCTATCTTCATTTCCTCTGGATGCTCAATGTAAGCCAAATGCAAACATTACCTTCATGCAAATGGTGTGTGTTTATTGATTTGCATTTATTTAGCCGCATTTCTTGCATACTATACCCTAACTAGACTGCTGACAGACTGTGGGTAGCTTAAATATTAGTGATTAAAAAATTCAAGAGTAAAGATTAAACAACTACATGGATCCTTTGAATCATAGTGTACAGGCCTCAGCTGTGTGCTTCATTCAATTACTCAACATAAAACCACACAACATCAAAACAACATTCCTTTTGTCTGTCATAAAAGCCTCTGTTTTGACACTGAACATTACTGGACTAATGACACATGTACAGACATCTTAGCTTTAATGCCCAAACAATGATGAATACCATGTCAAGGGTATGACGCAAAAGCTTATCTCTGAAGCAGGAAGTCAAAAACAGGTGATAGCAAGCAAATGAATTAATGTTTGGGCACTTCACACTTGTTTTAAAGAAATTAATAGTTTTATTCAGGGAGGATGCATTAAATTGATTAAAAGTGACATTTAAAAAAAAAAAAAAAAAAGTACCATGGTTTCCACAAAAATATGAAACAGCACAACTGTTTTCAACAAAAGAATAAATGTTTCATAGTAATATCAGCATATTAGAATGATTTCTGAAGGATCATGTGACACTGAAGACTGGAGTAATGGCTAATTTGCCATCCTATTAATACAATTGAAAATATATTCAACTAAAAAAAAACAATCATTTAAATTGTTATTTTTATAATGTGCTATTTGCTTTTTTTAAACATCAAAAACATTAACCTTAAATAAACAGTGACAGTACTGTATGTGAGGCTATAAAAAGAGATAACAGAGGGGAGAGAGTTTCACAAGGTCAATGTCTCAAAGAATATGGGATCATAAATCTAGTTACATTATAGAAACAAGTCTTTTACATAATAAAGGTTTGCATAAAACTGAAAAGTTAACACTTATAAAATATTGCCTGCTATTTACCTGTCACCCCACTACAGGATGCCTCACATTCCTCCGTGGTATTAAAGTTATTATCATTGCCCCCACAGCCGCCATAGATAAACGGCTTGCAGGTCTGATTGGTGACATCATAATAGAATCGTGGGAAAGCAGCACGGCAATTTCCCACCACCCTTGGGAGACGGCAGTGATCTAATAAGACAGAAGAAAAGGAATAGTCTTAAAATAGTGCACATGTTCTGACTGTCCTAGGTGTAGGAAATGCACTTCTCAGATAATAATGTTGCCATAATGCATTTGGCCATGATATTACTGCAGACTTTGTTGTTGTAACATATACTGTGATAACAAAATGAATATGTCATTCAGGTATGGCGGTATGTAACTTTAACTTCCCTTCCACAATTAAAGACTTTTGTTTACAGTAATGTGTTGTAAAACCTGAAGTACAGGTTGGTTGGGTGTGGGTCAACAGACAACAATGCTTCACAACTACCTGGAAAAAGGGAAGGGTTTATAGACAGCATTTTCTTAGGGTTAGGTTTATTTCAAACTTTAGCCTAATAATGAGCACAATCGCAGATAAATATGAACATTTTCTCTGTAGATATTATATTACTTATCCTGAAGTACATTCCATGAAATGCTAAACCTTCCTTTATTGTACATTAAATAAGGTAACATAGCTAGCCAAACAAGTTACTACATGAACTAATAATAATAATACACTAAATTGGCATAAGATCTTTTATTGTTAAGTCTTTAAAAATGTTTAGAAATTTAGTTTTAAAATATTAATATTATTTGAAAAACGTTTCGGTATGGCAACCAACATGGAGTAAGCCAATGTGTCATGTGACAAAATAACCATAAAAAACAAACTGTGTAAAGGTCAATACAATGGTTTAAAAAAAATTGACCTTTTTTAATGAAAATACACTTTTTTTTTCAGGTCAAATTGTTAAAAAGTATTCTTGAAAAGATAAGTTGCTACATTAATGTGTATTCATTAGGCTAGTTTTTGAAAATATATATTTTTACAAAACATTACCAATTTAACCAGTATTCTTTCACTTAATTTACATATGCTAATTTTCCACAGTTTACGCCAAATACCATAGTTCACATATTAATTTATTATTACATATTTACTACAATAATTATGACATTTAACGTTAACTTTAATTTTTAAAACTATGTTTTAATTTTACCTGCGTTTGCGGAGCGAACTTCACCCTCGTTTTGGGGTCCTTGCTCAGGGGTATCCAGGATCTTGCGGTACACCTTGAATTGTGAGCTCTGGGTCAAAACACAGACATCTTTGCCGTCTTTCAAACAGTTGACCAGGCGACATTCTGGCCTGCCGTCGTCCGCTGGAGTCCCAATCAGAGCGATATGGCAGTCGTCAATCTCACAGCAAGCTTTCTGGCACTCTTCCTCCGAGATATCCGACAGGTAAGCCACGGAAGCCGCGCCATCATTATATGAGCTAATACTTAGACCCTGCTCGACGTCCGTTTCTGGGTCCCATTTACACGCGTTGAGAACCGACAGACAACAGAGAAAACCGACGATGGAGGTAATGAAACGCACCTGAGCCATGATTCTTAACTTCCTGTCTACCTGTCCCAGCTGTTCACGGTTATGACTGCGACTCGAATAAAGTTAAACGAGCTCTAAAATTACCACACCTATCAAACCGAACTCGTTCTTTATATGTAACGCTTGTGTGTTTGGACGCAGCAGGTGTCCGTCTTTTCTCCAGGGAAATAATGCACCCAACAACTTCCTCTTAAGTGACGTCACTGTTTGTCTTTCACAAGATCATCACACACCGCGCCACAGAAGTCACAGAGCCACTGAAACTCAAATCATTTCTTCAAATTAATGTATTCTGGATGCTGGATATATGCACTCAACTTCAGGATACAATTACATGCATATTCTTCATAACGCTGTCAGTTAACATTACTTTTTTAATGCTTTAGATTGTGTGTGTGTCTGTGTGGTTCAGGTTTTGCTTACATTGTGGAAATAAAGTGTCTTCTCAACAAAAGCAAAAACCAGAAATCAGCTGCATATTTAGTAGCCTATTTGTTTGTTAGACGTTTAAGATAGCTATGTTTGTGAATAACACTATGATTTTAGGCCTCTGCGATTCACTGTCAGATGAACTTGCCAAAAGCTTGTATCTGCATAATGATAAAAAATTGCTAAAAATGCTGTAAATGCTGTTTATTTTTTTTTTTAAATAGTAGCCTACACTATTAAAAAGAAGCCAAAAAAGATAAGGAATTAATTAAACTGGATGAATGGGTTAATAAAAATTAAACATAAGCTGGTTGAGCAAGTTGTAAACAAGTGGTAAGACTGTATAAACACAAGAAGATTTAAATGAGAGGGTTCTTCACTGGAACTCCTTGACTCAAGCGATTTTTGCAAAGAGGGAAGACTTTTTCCACGATACAACCAGCCAATAATTACCACAGTGATACAGCTTAATAAAGATCCAAATAATGTCTTAATGAGACTATAAAGATGCAGAGGTTTGTGTGAGTTAGGTTTAGGGAACTGAAAATATCATTAGGTCAGTATAAAAATATTGGACGTCAGTGAAAAATAGCAACCATGACATAAAATAAATGTGACCCTGGACCACAAAACCAGTTATTACACGGGTATATTTGTAGCAAAATCCAACAAGTATATGGGTCAAAATTATCGATTTTTCTTTTATGCCAAAAAATCATTAGGATATTAAGTAAAGATCATGTCCCATGAAGATATTTTGTAAATTTCCTACCTTAAATATATATTAAAAAAATATTTTTGTGAGTGAATATGCATTGCTAAGGACTTCATTTGGACAACTTTAAAAGGCAGTTTTCTCAATATTTTGATTTTTTTGCACCCTCAGATTTTCAAATAGTTGTATTTCGGCCAAATATTGTCTATCCTAACAAAATGGAAAGCTTATTATTCAGCTTTCATATAATGTATAAATCTTAATTTCACAAAAATTTTGTTGTTCACGGTCACAAATGTATGTGGGAACCACCTGTACTGAAAGTGTTAAATGTGTATTGCTAAGCATCTTACTAAATGCCAGTTAGTTCACATTATCATCACAGACACATTTACTGGGGTATTGTCAGATAAATGTCGGATGAACCGACCACTTTAAAAAAAAAAAAAAAAAAAAAAAATATATATATATATATATATATATATATATATATATATATATATATATATATATAATTGTTGTGGAAATTTTAATTTTTCATATGCTTTTTACCTGTATACTTGTGAAATATGATGCTTATGGAACATGATATGATGTTGGCTTAAGTGGTAGTGTTTAACATAGTGTTAACATAGATGTTGGAAATAGAAAGAGCAAGATATGGTATGGGGAAATGCAAGATGTATGTTAAAAACATGTCTGTGTTAACAATGTGTGGAAAGTTACAGCCACCAAGAGATGTTCCAAATATGGTAAAAGGACAGAGGCTTCGGCCTTGGAGGTTAGAGATATAAAAGTGAGGAGAAGCTTTCGTTCTTGGTCTTACACTCTGCAGCTACTTGTGTTTCTGTATGACCTGTCTGACCTTTCTTGCAAGAAATAAAAGCTTTAAAGACAATTGGACGTGTTTGTCTCTTATGCGGTAGAGTCGGAGTTGATATTTTTGCCACAACATAATATATGCATTTTAGCGTTGCTTCTAAAAAAAAATTAGTTGCCAAGAAAATCCGTCAAATGATTGATTATTAAGTAATACATGACATTTAAAGAAAGAGTAGGCCTATGTTATCTTGATACACTCTAAAAAAAAATTGGTTCTTCAGTGGTTCTTTGCTGTGGTAAGGACCTTACGCAACGTTCCCTAAAAGTTCTCAAAAGGTGGACCTTCAGGGAACATTCAGGACGTTTTGGGAATGTTTAGGGGACTGTTACTATAGGACGTTCTGTTAACTTCCCAAATGTTCTCTGTGTAACGTTCTCGCACAACCATAAAATAACCAAAATAGAACGTACCCCTAAACTCATGTCGGGAATGTTATTAAATGACCAACAGAGGAACATGTGGCAACGTTCAGTTAATGTCTCAAATATCCTCATTGTAACATTCTTACGTGACCATAAAATAACCAAATTGGAACGTCCCCCTAAAGTCATATAAGGAACCTTGAACTGCAGCACTTTCACTACCAAAAGAGGACGTTTTATGTCCCAAATGTTCTGTAAAATTTCAGAATTTTCATCACTTTTAGAGAACTTTTAAGCAAAGTTGCACAAGGTCACGATAACGTTGCTTTCTTGTGCGTTTTATAGAAAATAATAAAGTTTGAAGTCACCGTTATAGAGGTGAGCGTTTGCTTTAGATGTGCTCTTTAGATTCTTGACATATTAACATCAGATTTTCTCTGGCTGTTTTAACTATGTTTTCAAAACATGTTTGTTATAGCAAAAAAAAAACAAAAAAAAAAACAATTGAAAGTCTGATCAGTTGAATTAGATGATGGTGATACAATCATCATGAAGTGTTCTGATTGTGTGTCTGACCATGTCAAACTATATACTGTAGCCTGTACTTGTCTTAAAATATATCTTTTAATGAAGAGAATTGCAATTTACAAATGCAAATGTTACTTTATGCTAATATGTTTCTGCAAAATTATAAATTTTGAAGACATTTATATCATCAATAGCCATAATATCATTATCAATATCCTTTAATAAAATCATCAACAGAGAGATGTGGCAAGTTGTTTGTGAAAAATAAATGCATGACATAAATATAAACCCTTTGTCTTTCTGTCTGTCTGTTTGTTTGTTTCACATACACTATTGTCCCTAACACTGTAGCACCTCCTTGCGGGACCCTGGTGGTCGCCAGACCTCGAGAGCGAGAGTAAGGCAGTAATCTGGCAGCGCTAGGACCCTGCGGACCAACGCACTCTGGAGGTGTCGGAGGAGCGCACCTACTCCGCCAGACTCTTGAGCAATTATTTGTATGCAAGTGTCCATCCAGAGGGTCAGTCTGGAGATGGCTGCGAATCGGGTGGGGAGGCGTTATAACAATAAGGTCCACTCACCGAGCCGAGGTACCAGCCGAGAAGCTGGACTGAGCGTGCAGAAGAGACAAGCACGAGTCACCGTAAAATATAACAGAAAGGAACTCCAGAGGCGCCTGGATGTGGAAAAGTGGATAGATTGTGGACTTGACGAGCTGTATTTGGGAAGGGTGAGTCCTCTTGTAACACAGAATCATAATATACGAGTAAAATAAAATATCTAATGAATGAAAGACAAAGTGAGGAAAAAGATGTTCAAATAATTATTGTGAATATTTAATGAGCTACCAGCAGCAAAAGGCGTTGCTGATAAATTCATGTTCTTGATTGCTGATTATTTCTCTACGCTGTCAGTAAGATTGGTGTAATAATTTATTGGTAAAACGCAAACATATTTAATAATGAAAGTTTTCTATTAGTGAGGGTAGATTTAAAATCATCACTATCCACGTGGAAATGTGCAGTCTAGGCTACGCGTCTCAATTGTGAAGCAGGTGTCAAACCATTTGAATCCTGGATGGAATGTAAATTGTCCGATGGTAAAATGTGCTAAAGAATTTTTAATTCCGCAAGTAAGTTTCGAAATGTCGTTTGATCGAGATGTGCCCTTTTGATGTGCCAGTCAATGATTATGTCGCACGTTTATTCATGAAGGGCGTGAACCTTTCCTTGGGTCATTCCACTAAACGACAGCCTTTTGTGTCCCTCATGAATATATGTGTAAATAATGACAATCTGATGCCAACTTTTACTATGTGTTATTGTAGTAATTTTTCTCAACAAATCCAATTACTTTTATATTATTTTTCATTTCATTTTAATCTTCTTTTTCTATGAGGATACATGTCCCCACCCGTGTTTCCAAACTCTCCTTGTGTGTGTACATTATGTAGATAGATAGATAGATAGATAGATAGATAGATAGATAGATAGATAGATAGATAGATAGATAGATAGATAGATAGATAGATAGATAGATAGATCAGGGTATATAATCTCAGGCATGTTTCCATCATAGCTCCCCCTTTTTTAAAATTCCAACTTTTTTCAAAATGACTTCCTTACAGGATATGAACTCTATATCCTTTTTGAATAACTTTATCTTATCTTATTTCAGACAGAAAATAAATATTATTAGAAATATTACCCAAAAAAATCTTTCTACATTAACACTACATGTACTAAAAACAGAGACGTTTTTTCTTTGTTTTTTGCATACAGACGACAAAACACATGTCCGCGAAAACAATAAAAAATGCTGTATTATGCTGCCAGGCCAGTAGATGGCGATGTCACTTTGTAAGGAAAAACTATGCGCCTATAGCCTGAACACGTAATACGCATGATCATGACGTCACCGTTTTCACAAATTTTTTTAGTTTACACATAAACGATAACGGTATTATTTTCAAAAACGTGCATATTGGGGCTGTTTTCAACTTAAAATGGAAAACTTTTTTATGTGTTTTGGCTGTTCGTTTACACAACAATGGTGTTTTGGAGGCCTGAAAACACGAACTTTTGAAAACGGGTTTCAAAGTGTTAGTGAAAAAGATACTATTATCATCTCTGTGTAAACAACAAAAACGCGGATCTGTGAAAATGGTGATGGCATGCACATGTGTATTACGTGTTTCGCGCGTTTTTTACCAAAAATTTTACGTTTTGTTTTTTTAGAATTCATCGGAATGGTGCGAAACTTGGTAAAGGTTTTGGCACTTGGTATGTGAACACGCACACAAAAAAAAATCATGAGCATGATTTGAAAAGGTTAAATGGTCCTGAAAAAAATAGTAACACTTGTTCTCCTCGCGGTCAAAAATGACCGCATTGGAAATGAATGGGAGATGAATTTCATCTAGTGAAATCTTTTGGTACTGCGCCCAAACAAAATCTTACTGAAAGCTAATTTTTTGAGATATCAAGCTAAAATTTGGAACACAACTTGTTTAGATTTATGGCTTTGATTTTCTTGAAGTTTTAGAATAAAATGTGTTTTTGAAAATTTGTATATTTCATATAAAAATTGAAAAGAGTATTTTGTGCATTTTCATAATAAACAAAATTATTTTAAGTTATTTTTTTTTTTAAAAATTCACTTCAATAATCTGTCAAAATTAAGTTTGTGCTCTAAAGCAGTCAAAATTTATGACAATTTAAGTTGGAAATTTAATTTTAAGGTCTATGCTCATAAAAGTGAATAAATGGATTATAACTATAGCATAAATATAATTTAGTGCCATAAAATCCCCCCAAAATATAAAATATTAATTAAAAAACTAAAATATAGTATATTATATTTTGACCAACACACGAAGAGCACAAGAGGGTTAGTCTATAGGCATGCATGTTTGGCGCGAGTGATCTGTAAAAGAATGCGTATGTACACAGGCGCGTAGTCTTTCTTTTCAAAGTGACATCGCCAACTACTGGCCTGGCATGCATAATACAGCATTTTCAGCATAATACAGTAATTTTCGCGGATACGTGTGAACAGGGATAGTTTTGACAGCATTGTCATATATACAAAAAAAATTACGTTTTTTTTACATCGTTGTCGTGTCAACGTACCCTTCAAAATTAGTTTTAATATTATTGATTGAAACTTGAATTATCAACAGTATAATATATATATATATATATAAAGGCCGTCTTTCTTTTCAAAGTGACATCGACAACTACTGGCCTGGCATGCATAATACAGCATTTTCAGCATAATACAGCATAATACAGTAATTTTAGCGGATACGTGTGAACAGGGATAGTTTTGACAGCATTGTCATATATACAAAAAAAGTATGTTTTTTTACATCGTTGTCGCGTCAACGTACCCTTCAAAATTAATTTTCAGGCCCCCAAAATGCCATTGTTGGGTAAATGAATGGCCAAAACGCATAAAAATTTGTGTCGTGTAAACAACCCTAAAAAACACATTGTAGTGTCATGACCTTGAACAAAGATAATAATCACTAAATAAACAAATTGTTACAGGTAAACTTTTAAGACCACAAAAGTAAGTTGTGAAGATTTTTACTTCGCACTTTGACATGATATTTGCATCTCTAAATGGTTTTAATAATTTGACTGAGCTGATTGCTGATGTATGACACATAGTTACATCAGGCTACTTGTCCTGTTCTCCTGGGAGGCTTAAAAAAAACAAGATGTGGTCAAGACAAGTAAACATGCCCGATATGCAGAAATTTATATCTAATTAGTTCACATTCCTGAGTCTTGGAGTATTTTAGGATGGAGGGGATTTTTTTTGTCTCAGAGTCTTCAGTTTCCATGAGCTGCAAGATCGGGGCGCTGATCTTAAATACTTAAAGATGCAGACAAAACTTGTTGGTGGGCATGCTTCCTTACATGGAGAGCTCTAGAATGCTAACAGGCGTCTGGATAGCAGTAAACATTCACAGTCGCTGGGCTTTGTGATGGTTGATGTATGGAGAGAGATGCTTAGGCTCTGAAAGTAGAACGTACCTGGCGTCCTGCCAGGATAAAGGCCGTTATGAAATGTTGTAGGGGAGACCAAGGGGTGTTGCAACACATTTAGTTTCGACATCTATAACTAGTGGCTTTCTGCAATGTTTCATTCTGTGTAATAAATTTCCAAATTTGTCTGCTACTAATTAAAGTAGTATATTTCAATCTCTAAATATTTTTTGTCACATAATTAGGTTTTTTTTTATGCTTTTGCACTGTCAATTTTAAATTGTACACTGAAAAAAATGGTGTAGGATTTACTTTGAAACAATGTTTCACTCAGAAATTGCTAGTAAATTTCACAAAGAATTATAAAGAATTTGCAAGTAATATATTAAATGAAATTTTGAAGTAGAAATAGTATTTTCTTGTAAAACATACTTTGATAATCAATCGATAAAAATTATTGGTAACACTTTACAATAAGGTTTTATATGTTAACATTAGTTAACATGAATTAATAACATACTTCTAAAGCATTTATTAATCTTAGTTTAAATAATATTAAGTTTAATAATAATTTCAGTATCAATATCAAAAGTTTTAATATTATTGATTGGACCTTGAATTATCAACACATATATATATATATATATATATATATATATATACATATATATATATATATATATATATATATATATATATATATATATATATATATATATACACACATACACATATATATACACACATACACATATATATATATATATATATATATATATATATATATATATATATATATATATACATATATATAATGTTTTACACACTTATATTACGACTGGACACACTTATATTACAGGGTCCAGTATAATGTTGGTGCTTAAAAGAAACAGCCCCCACTGAGGCTGTAATCAGATCCCCCCCTTCATTTCCTGTCGGCAGCAGGCTCGACAACGTCCTGCTCTTATGGTCCTGGGATTGATTGATGGTATATTTGTCTCATGGGGTGTTTCTTATGAGTAAGGGGGATGGGGGCTGTTGAAATGAAGACCCCATATGTCACTGTATCACACAAAGAAAGCCCTCCTGCAACTGTCCTCCACCCCCCATCCTACAAAATGACTACCCGCTAACTATTAGTCCATGCACAGGGCATCACAAGCTCCGTTAAGCAGGACCATTAGCCCACAGCTCTATTAAAGCTTAATAAAAAAGCCCAGATTAGAGTCGCATAGTGGTCAGATGTGTGTCTGGTTCATCTTTTATCCCATGTCATCAAACATGAGTCAAAACAAAAGGCACAATACTTTGTGCTACAGATGTGACATGTGTAATCCAAAAAATTAGTCAGGAGACGAGACCTAAAATAAGCAAGTGTTTTCTGATGGGTATCGATAACACAATTCTAAATGCTAAGAATAACATGCAGAAATTTCCTGAAATATAATCATGCATGGTTGGGGAAGCTAAATAAACAGACTTATCAACTTTTAAAAGGAAGGAGAAAACACCATGTGGACTATTTTAACAACGTCTTTACTACCTTTCTGGGCCTTGAAAGTGGTAGTTGTGTTGCAGTCTATTGGAGGCCAGATAGCTCATAGATTTCATCAAAAATATCTTAATTTGTGTTCTGAAGATGAACGAAGGACTTGCGTGTTTGGAGGGTAAGTAATTAATGACAGAAATTTCATTTTTGAGTGAACTAACCCATACTGAATATTAATGCAAATCCAGTTGAGAAGTTTAACATTAGCTGGATGATATTGTGTTATTCACAATGAAAGACACAAACGTTTCACCTAAATGCATAAAAGGCATTTTTTATGTTTATTCGTTTCAATTTATGGAGTGGTAATGTATAATTGTTGTTTGTCATAAAACAAGGAAAGTCTAAATTTATAACATCTAAGTTCGTATGCTAGCTCCATTCCCGTGGGAATGATGATCAGAAAATGAATGCACCTAGATGGATTTTAGTGCTTATATAGTATCAGCATCTTAAGGAGAAAAGAGCTAAACAGCAGATCTGCATTTAGAATGTTTATAAACAATATTGCATTTGACTCACAGCTAAGTTCTTGCTCCTTAAATGGTCAGCTAGTAAAGAGGTGACTAATAAGGCTGTGACAAATCATTTAATCTGTATGTACAAATATTATTTTTTTTAAATGTTTCATGTGAAAAAGGATTTTCTTGTGAATTTTCTTTAAACAAATATTAAGAGTAAGGCACGTATAATGTAATTAGTTAGATTTTGCCATGTCAGTCCGTGTTGCTCTCACATGCACTTTTGCCTTTAATGTGGAACAGCGTATTACATCACAGGTTATGGAGTCCTGAGGATAGATGATGCACAAACGATCTGACATTTTACTCTGGTTGGATACAAAGGGATAGAGCTGACGTGAGAGGCACTGAAATGCTAGCGCTGATATTGTCCATAGTATTTAAGATTAGTGAATGCAGTGTTATTTTTAGTTCATCATGCAGAGGAATGTCCCATTATGAAAAAGTTTGAAATGTAGAACTACATTTTGTAATTTTTAAAATAATTGTGGATAGCTATGTGTCTGCCACAATGCTTTAGAGTTGTGGCTGGTTGCCAGGGCGTTGCTATGCAGTTAGTAAAGTCAGTGGTTCTCTATGGAGTCAAATTAATGCCTTAAAGTTTTGCACAAAAATAAAGTTTTGCAAAACAAAACAAAAAATTGAGCAATAAAAAATGTTTTGCAAACAAAAATAATAAATTGCAATTTTTTTTAAAAATGGCATGCTGCTATGCAGTTGCTAGGATGTTCTGGGTGGTTGATAGTTGTTGGCATACCGGACTTTGAAATAGTGGAAATCTGGGAAGTTGAAAGAGCCCATTTGCAAGTCACTATACGTACTATGGTCTACATACATAGCTTGGTTGCCTCCTTTAATTTAACAAATAGTTCACCCACAAATAGAAATTCTGTTATCATTTACTCACTCTCATGTTGCTACAAACCTGTATGAACGTCTTACATTTCTCTCTAGAACAAAAAAGAAGGTATTCTGAAGAATCAACTGTTTTTGTCCACACAATGAAAGTCAGTTGGGTCCAAAATAGCACTAGACCCTGTTGACTTTCATTGTATGGACAAAATTGTTGAACAAACAGAATGAGTACAGGACAAGTTACATGGTGAAGTGTATTATATGGGGTTATAGGTTTGTTAAAATCCCTAGTCCTTTGAATGAGCAATAATAGTAACATGATTGTCTTAGCAAACACCAGTGATGTATCTTGCCTCACTTGTCAGACTAAATGTTGAAAGTGGACACGGCACATTCTTTTCTAAATGTTTGGGAATAGTCACATTCTGAGTCTAACATCCTAAATATAAATACTTGCACAAATACACAGGAGACGGACATTTGAATTAGGGTCACAGCTGTTAATAAGGCATGGAAACTCAGAAGAAGAAAAAAACAGCCCAACTCAAAGACAGCAGGAAGAAAAAACACACTCTTACCCATTAGCTACTGGCCTGGAATTAATAGAGACTGAATCGCAGCCCAGGGGAATCAGATGATGCTAAACCAGTTGGAGTGATTGACTCAGCACTCATGCTTGCGATAAAAGGTGAAAGAACTCATGTTTTGTCAGGAGGAAATGTTTTTGGGGAATTACTACAGAGACAAGTCAAAATGTGTCACAGGCTGTATGCGAAGAGGATATGTACACATATAAATACTCAAAATTGCATTTTCGGTTGCATTTGTAGTTTTTTCTTCAGTTTTGTGAGGAATATCTAAATAATATTTGCTTCACTAATTTCCAGTTTTCAATTGATTGTGCAAAACTTAGGAACGAATTGAAAGTTACTGGAGGATTGCTTTGTACGTACAGTGTGTGAGGGGTTATGTTTGTTTCACAGCATTTCAGTGGCATTTGGAGTTAAAAGAAAGGTCACTGATGCCCTGGTAGGGCTTTCAGCTTGGATCTTACTCTGATTGACCTTTCGACAGTGGTGTTAGTTTCAGGATTTTGAAAGTTCTCCCACGCCAACCCTGTTCCCTGTAGTTATCCGTAACCTTATCAGAAAACACACTGGCTTGCATGACCAGCTCTTAACCTGTTGTGTGGGTGTACACTATGATGGTAATTTGGAGCTTTGGCAATAGAGGTAACAAAGTTGCAATCCTTGGTGTTGGTAAGTTTATACCGAATCCCACCATACACCATACTGTTCTGATTTAGTTTTGGTCACACCAGGTTTCTTTAGTTTGAATTCACCCTCATGTCATTTCAAACATTTTCTTCCTTCTGTGAAACACAATATAATTGTACTGGCTGCTTTTTTTCCCAAAAAATGATCCAAAAGTACTATAAACGTTCATATCATAAAAGTGATCTATATGACTGAAATTTGGATCAATGAATCATTTGATTTAGTTCATATTGATCAAATGCGTCTAAACATTTAATTTATTAACCAGACATTCTTAGTTCTCTCACGAACATGTCAAATTGATTGTTAGCGAAGTTGTAGCAAATCACCTCTTGCTTGCTTAAGATCAGTATGTTTTCATTTAGTGGGTGGCAGCAGTTTTCAAGCTGGTTTGGCTTTGGTAAATGATTTACTGGAAGTATTTGAAAATTGCCCTTGGCCTATTTTTTAATGCATCACAAAGAAAGGGAAGTGAAGATTAAATCATTCTCGAAACACAAAGGTACACACCATAAATAATAGACTGTATTTTTTTAGCTACCCCATTTCCTATTAGAGAAAACTATTTTTCCACTGCGGTTAAGGATGTAAAATCAATGCAGAAATTCAGCCATTAATTATATCTCTCAATGCAAGAACTTTGAGTATTGTGAATGAGTAGTATGTATTATCTGTAGATGTATTTGAGAAGGCTGGAATAGACTTGTTTTTCCCACACAATAGATTAATGCTAAGTGACAGCTGTCTGGCCTAGATTGACAGCTGCTGAATAGAGCGGGAGACAATACTTTGATTTTTAGCTCTATAAGACCTAATGACTGTCTTTGTGGATCTATGCCACACTCTTATTTCATCACAGTGCTCTTTTAGTATGACTTGTAATGTTCAGGGATGGCTTAGCACGAGATTCATTGATTTATGTGGTGGGCAGTCAAGTGAGAATGTATCTGAATGTGCACATCTTATGCAATTGTTTCTTTCACAAGTGCAGGTCACAATTGCGAGTTCACTTTTATTAAGCCTTGGATTAAGTCTAACTGTAAATGTTCTGTTCACACTATTTATTAATTTATATATTATTGATGTGTTCCAATTTAGCATGCTTTTTCATAATTAATTTTTAATAGTAGATAATAGTTCCAACAAGCAGATAAAGAGCGAAAACTAAAAATTAGAATTAAAAGAGTGATTTGTCTATGTAGATGATGCCTCCTTGAATCAGGATAGATGTTTAAAGGTGCCCTAGAACTTTTTTTTAAAAGATGTAATATAAGTCTAAGGTGTCCCCTGAATGTCTCTGTGAAGTTTCAGCTCAAAATACCCCATAGATTTCTTTTAATTCATTTTTTTAACTGCCTATTTTGGGGCATAATTAGAAATGAGCTGATTCAGGGTGTGCGGCCCCTTTAAATCTTGTGCTCCACGCCCCAAGAGCTCGCGCTTGCCTTAAACAACATAAAAAAAGTTCAAACAGCTAATATAACCCTCAAAATGGATCTTTACAAAGTGTTTGTCATGCAGCATGTCTAATCGCGTAAGTAAAGTATTTATTTTGATGTTTACATTTGATTCTGAATGAGTTTGAGGCTATATGCTCCGTGGCTAACGGCTAATGCTACACTGTTGTAGAGATTTATAAAGAATGAAGTTGTGTTTATGTATATTATACAGACTGCAAGTGTTTAAAATAAAAATAGCGACGGCTCTTGTCTCCGTGAATACAGTAATAAATGATGGTAACTTTAACCACATTTAACAATGCATTAGCAACATGCTAACGAAACATTTAGAAAGACAATTTACAAATATCACTAAAAATATCATGTTATCATGGATCATGTCAGTTATTATTGCTCCATCTGCCATTTTTCGCTATTGTTCTTGCTTGCTTACCTAGTCTGATGATTCAGCTGTGCACGGATCCAGACGTTAATACTGGCTGCCCTTGTCTAATGTCTTGAACATGAGCTGGCATATGCAAATATTGTTACTGTTACGTAACAGTCGGTGCTATGTTGAGATTCGCCTGTTCTTCAGAGGTCTTTTAAACAAATGAGATTTATATAAGAAGGAGGAAACAATGGAGTTTGAGACTCACTGTATGTCATTTCCATGTACTGAACTCTTATTATTTAACTATGCTGAGGTAAATTCAATTTTTGAATCTAGGGCACCTTTAAATGTAAAGGCCTGTTCACACAAGGCAAATCTTTTATAAAAACATAAATTCGATGTAAAATAACAAATAATAATGAATCCAAAATGTAAAAATATACAATAGTCCGCTTGCTTTTCTACTATATAGTAAGCAAAAAACAGTATGTAACGATTAGTATGTCCGAAATTCACAGTACTCATAAAAGAGTAAGCAAAAAGTACTCAGATGACCTACTACTTATGGCAATGGAGACTTTACTATCCCATCAGGCCACTGGAGAGGATTTGTGAATGGCAGTGAAGCGATGCAACTGACGCTATAGGTCACATGACAACATGGCAAATGTAGTACGTTCGGATTACATTCATATTACACACATATTACTATATACTTTTTTAGCACTCTCAAAGTAAGTACTTATTCAAAATAAATACTCAAGGGAGTATGCAATTTCAGACACAGCCCATGTGTTCTTTAATTCAGCTTTGAGGTCATGCCACGATGTATTGATCTTCTATTGGTTAAACATCTTCATGTGATATGAATTCACAGGTCAAAGTTCACCAAACTTGAACTTTGAAATGTGCTGAAATTCGAAATTTCTTCGCATGAACTTGCGTTTTCAGACTCCAGCATTCGTATGCTTATCAATAGAAGTCAATGGAATGAAAAGTATGGTGTGACCACGACTTGTGTTTCCAGTCTCCAGCATTTGCATACGTATGAATGGAAGTTAAGGGAATGATAAGTATAGGGCGACCTCCCCTTTAGGCATCTCAATAGGAATCCATGCGATCGGGAGATTCATGTGAGGGACACGTGAGCCAAAAAATTTTCCAACACGGATTTCACATTGGATTCAAGTTTGTTCAATTTTTAACACAGAAATTCAACACAGTTACCAATAGAGTACCTCAGGGATGACGTGTTTTTGTAGGCCAACCCGGAAGTTAGCGGCGCACGGGTTCCCTCGATCGAAAACCTATGCATTTTTCCCATAGACTTTTGGAAAAACACAAAACATAAGCTCTGTGTTTAACAAAGGGTTATGACACTTACACGTTTTGTCTATCAAGATAATCTTTGCAAGTTAACACAACATTTATACATTTTGAAGCCTAAATATAGTCGTCAGATATAAAAGGCTAACAGTAGGCTATAAACGGACTACAGCACACCATGGTCGTGGATCAACGTCATCACCACCAAGCTTCCTCAAACTTTATTTAAAAAACAACTCTATTTAAAAACATGCTCACTGATTATGATCTGCGCTGTGTATGAATACTTATCCACTTTTTTTCATGAGAAATACTGTCCAAATGTCCTGTTTGTCATGATGACGTCTAAAGTCCCCGCCAAAGTAGGTAGTCCCTTTTAGCAACTTGTTAGCAACCGCCGATTTTAAGACACAATAAAGGTTTAAAAAATATATTATATTATAAAAATATATAGATTATAACTGGTGTTTTATGTCATAGATCAAAACATGAAAATATTTAGAGGCTTTGTTAACCACAGACCTTATTTCAGGCGATTTAGCAAAACACCATTCAAAAGACTTTAGGCGATGGAACCAGAAGTCCTAAAATGCTAACTCGCTTCCGGGTTTTGCATACAAAAACACGTCATCTCTGAGGTACTCTATATGAAGCTATTTGGTTTAGAAGTGACCTACACAATTGACAGTTGACAATGGACAAACAGAATTCGCGAATGCGACCATTTGAATGAACGGCTGTTAATAAGTTAATATGTTCAGACTGACATGGACATTTGTATGCCGTCAATGCCACAATTTTTTTTTTACTGAAAGGTGTTCTCTCTTATCCATCACACTATGAAAAACACTGGCCAACCAATAAGGTTTGTGCTTTTGGTCACACGCCCAGTGATGCTGCTGTTACATAAAACTTAGGGAGTCGGCTGTCTCAAATGTATGGAAGTAAATTAATGCCAAATGTTTTTGAAATAAAAAACTTGTTGAATTGCTCTAAATGAAAAAAAAAAAATGCATTACATTAGCTGTACTTGCATTTAGATGCACTGTATTTTTAAGGCTTGCATTTTTATGGGATGAAATTCAACACAGTCGTATATTTAAGCTGTGAATATTTCAATTAAAAATATTTCACACACATTTTCATTATTAAAAATTAAATCATTCATATTCACATTTCAAATTTCACTTCCAAGATATTTATTCTGTTTAAAAATACAACCTATAAAATTCGACTAGAAATTTTCAGTCCATTTTATTTCACTTTACAAATTCGCTTCCACAAATTCAGTGGCTCAAATTCGGCAGAAAATTCAACATTTCACATCCGGGAACTGCAGGAAGAGCAGTAGAGTGCCAATGCATCATGTCTATCTGCTGTTAGTCTTCTTCACCAGCAGGTGTCGCTAGCGGCTGTTTAGGAAGACCAAAGCAACGCTAGTAAGTCATCATTCATTCATAAAAACGGATTTACAGAAATGGAGCAAGTGGTAAGTGAATGTGTGATGATTATCAGGGCCAGTATAAATGCAGAAAAGCTGATAAAGACACAAAAGCTGCATTTATGTTTAATTCAGTGTATTTACGCTTACTTTCCCTGTGTAGCTACAGCTTTCTCTCCAGTGAACAAGATAACGTTATTGCCCGATGCTGGTGTATAGATCAAACGTTAAATCTGAGATATACATATATTTCTCTCTGTTGATAAGTTTCCTTAACTTTATATCGCAGCGCGGTGTT
The DNA here is from genome assembly GCF_024489055.1 of Chanodichthys erythropterus. Classification (NCBI taxonomy): domain Eukaryota; kingdom Metazoa; phylum Chordata; class Actinopteri; order Cypriniformes; family Xenocyprididae; genus Chanodichthys; species Chanodichthys erythropterus. The sequence continues at coordinate 14,422,038 of NC_090237.1, read as the reverse complement.
GTAACGTAATAATAGGGTTTCCCTCATCCGTCATAGGATTCCCCTGCCATCAGGACATATAAAACTCTTAACACAGCTTAATGGACTCGTACAGTGATATAAAAGACCAAACTCGCACCTCATTTGTGATGTAGGTTAGACTATATAGGCTCCAAGAAAGCAGATACTGGCATTAAGTTGATTTGACGCTGAACGTTTGATTATGATATTCGAAAATTTAGGGACCGTCTCTAAAGTTACGACATTTGGTATTCACGTTTCTACCTTCTACCAAACTCTTGTAGACACACATGCACATATACATATTCAAACACACCTCACTCAAAGCACATGCATATATACTATTTCTTTTTTTTCTTTTTTTTTTTTTACATGTTCATCACACAATTTTTTTTACTTTGTTCATTTTTTATTTTACCTGATCATAGATTATCCTGCTTATACAAATTTTAAATAAAATTTAGAAATAAAATTAACTAAGTAGAACTAATTGTGTGATGAATGTGTAAAAAAAAGAAAAAGTATATGTGCATGTACTTTGAGTTGAGTGTGTTTGAATGTGTGTGTGTGTGTGTGTGTGTGTGTGTGAGAGAGAGAGAGAGAGAGAGAGAGAAGGGTGCATCACTCTTCGACCTGGCACCTATAGATGAACACTTCACAGGTAGTTTTGGTGATTGTAAATCATTCTCATCAAATGTTATTGAGCTTCTAATTATCCAATACAGTAGTGAAATACATAGCAATCTTTACATATTACTTGACAGATCATTTGGAAACACTTTACAGTAAGGTTCATAATGTATTAACTAATGTGAACTATCCATGAGCAACACATTTGTTGTTGTATTTGTTCATCTTTGTTAACGTTAATAAAAATACAGCAGTTCATTGTTCATGTTACTTCACTATGCATTAACTAAAGTTGACAAATACAACTCTTGATTTTAATAATGTATTAGTAAATGCTGGAATTAACATTAACAAAGATTAGTAAGTGCTGTAGAAGTGCAGTTCATTGTTCGTTCATATCAACTATTTAATATAAAGTGTTACCTTTTATTTTAATAAACATCAATAATCTAAAAGGTTTGCATTATACCTGACACCTAGATAAACACTTTAGAGTTGGTTTTGTGACTAAGTCATTCTCTTTAAATGCTATTGAAGGTAGAAACGTGAATACAGAATGTCGTAACTTTAGAGACGGTCCCTAAATTTGCGAATATTATAATCAAACGTTCAGCGTCAAATCAACTTAATGCCAGTATCTGCTTTCTTGGAGCCTATATAGTCTAACCTACATCACAAATGAGGTGCGAGTTTGGTCTTTTATATCACTGTACGAGTCCATTAAGCTGTGTTAAGAGTTTTATATGTCCTGATGGCAGGGGAATCCTATGACGGATGAGGGAAACCCTATTATTACAACACAGCGCTGCGATATAAAGTTAAGGAAACTTATCAACAGAGAGAAATATATGTATATCTCAGATTTAACGTTTGATCTGTACACCAGCATCGGGCAATAACGTTATCTTGTTCACTGGAGAGAAAGCTGTAGCTACACAGGGAAAGTAAGCGTAAATACACTGAATTAAACATAAATGCAGCTTTTGTGTCTTTATCAGCTTTTCTGCATTTATACTGGCCCTGATAATCATCACACATTCACTTACCACTTGCTCCATTTCTGTAAATCCGTTTTTATGAATGAATGATGACTTACTAGCGTTGCTTTGGTCTTCCTAAACAGCCGCTAGCGACACCTGCTGGTGAAGAAGACTAACAGCAGATAGAGATGATGCATCGGCACTCTACTGCTCTTCCTGCAGTTCCCGGATGTGAAATGTTGAATTTTCTGCCGAATTTGAGCCACTGAATTTGTGGAAGCGAATTTGTAAAGCGAAATAAAATGGACTGAAAATTGCTAGTCGAATTTTATAGGTTGTATTTTTAAACAGAATGAATATTTTGGAAGTGAAATCTAAAAGGTGAATATGAATTATTGAATTTTTAATAATGAAAATGTGTGTGAAATATTTTTAATTGAAATATTCACAGCCTAAATATTCGACCATGTTGAATTTCAGCCCATAAAAATGCAAGCCTTAAAAATACAGTGCATCTAAATGCAAGTACAGCTAATGTAATGCATATTTTTTTTCAAATAGTGCAATTCAACAAGCTTTTTATTTCAAAAACATTTGGCATTATTTTACTTCCATACAAATGCAAAATCCTTTCAGTGCACTGAAATGTTTGCTCCCTAAAAAGTCCCACAATCCACTGTAAAAACCAGGGAGCATCAATGCTCACTGGGTGCTTCTCATTTTTATTTGTTTTTTTATATTTTTTATATTTTTATATATCCTCGTTTCCTTTCTTCGAATTTTAGCTCCACCCCCTTAGGATGCAAGGGAAGGATACACCTAGGGCATGTTCAAGCTCAAACCGGTGTGCAACGTTTTGCTACGGTTTCCAGGTTTGCTACATGTTTCCTGGAAACGGTGTGCAACAGGTTTGAGATACGTTTTCTGTTTGGTGGGTGTGTCAAAAATGTCAACCCAATCAGCATCAACATACATATAAACCACGCGGTATTAAAGAGACAGCTCGTAAATGTCATTAACAACAAAATAACTTCATAAGAGCATATTATTAGAGCAAATTTATATTGTTTGCACATGTGTATTTACATTAATGGCAAAATAACTTAAACAATAAGAGCACAATCTGGAACTTCTTTAAGTCTGTTTAAGTATCATTTATTTGCAATGTCTTCTGGTCCATATCCGAATGTGTGCTAGACACTGATTAATGTAACATAAAAATACTATACTATTTTGCTATTGTATTGTGGAGTGATACTTTCATAAACTTTCATAAACAAAGGCAAATGTTGTATCACAATAAGTAGAAGTTTTTACAAATCCCTTCACTCGATTGGGATGTCCTCTTTTATTCTGGACGGCAAGGGCAATTACTGTAATATCGAGTGTGTTTTGCAACGTTTTGTCGGGGTTGAACGCAGCCCTGTGTATCTTCGCTCATGACGCCTCAATCTTCGTTCCTTGCCTCCTCGCAGTGAAATTAGAGAATTGAGATGCCTTTCAAGATGACTGAATTTGATCGGTTTCCGGGTCATGGGATGGAGGAGGTAGGAGCGAGGAAACGAGGAAGCATCAATTTGAGTATTGAGAAGCACCCACTATGTTCCATTAAAGGGTTAGTTCACCCTAAAAATGAAAATTAATTAATTACTCACCTTCATGTCTTTCCAAACCCGTAAGACTTTCGTTCATCTTCAGAAAACAAATGAAGATATTTTTGATGACAGAATGCTGTCAGATTTCCTTCAGTAAAAAGTACCACTTTGGCACTTCATAAAACTTCATAAAGAGATTATAAAACGAATCCATGAGAATCGAGCGGTTTAATCCAGATTTTCTGAAGAGAATCAATCGCTTGTTATGATGAACAGTTTTAATTTAGGCTTTTACTCACATGTAAACATTGATCAGCGAACATAAAGTGGTTTGTTCTCGCGGGTGAAGCAAGTTTGGTTGAGCTTCTGCTTATGTTCGCTGATCAATGTTTACATGCATTGCCTAAATTAAATCTGTTTGTCATAACAAGTGATCAATTCTCTTCAGAAAATTTGGACTAAACCACTCGCTATGGATTAGTTTTCCGATCTCTTCATGAAAAAAGTGGTAGTTACAAAGGCAGTCTATTGAAGGAAATCTGACAGCATTCTGTCATCAAAAAGATCTTTATTTGTTTTCTGAAGATGAATGAAAGTCTTACGGGTTTGGAATGACATGAGGGAGAGTAATTTCTGACAGAATTTTCATTTTGGGGTGAACGAACCCTTTAAACATCTGACGTTTTTTGCTCATTGGTTCGACTAGACAAATTGAATGTGAAAATCAGACTGAACATTCATGTTGGTGTGAATGGGCTTTAAATGCGACTCTCTTTTTCTTCTCACAGGAAGAGGATATGCCAGAGGAAGTGAACATTGACGAGCTATTAGATCTACAGAGTGATGAAGAAAGGACACAGAAGCTTAAGGTATCTGCTCTCTGAAAATACCAATGAAGAAACTCTACTGAAAAGATCAGAGTTGCTTGTCACAAGTATGGTGTATTTTATCTAGCTTAAAGGTGCTAAAGAGGATCTTTTCGTCGACTGAGAAACCAAAGACTGTTACCGAGTTTTTGAAATGAGCGCATGCGTAAGAACACCCCCCCTCCTTTCGAGGGAACGCCTCCCAAAACTTGTGCACAAACGTATTGGAACACGAGTGTTTACCACCGGCATTCGCTGTGTCGTGTTATGTGGATTCATTATGTCATAACTCATAATCTGCAGTTGGTCTACGGAAAAAAACATTGCATGCGGCGCCTGTGGAGTGTGGAAAGTTACTGGAGCGCGCAGCCGCGCTCGTCTCTCACAAGGAACGTCACGGCAGTGATTGACAAGCCGGAGGGCAAATCGTTTACGCGATGATCACGTAAACGATTGGCTGATGTTTTTAAGGCCCTACCTCGTGCACAGATGATGTATATTAATATTATTCCTTTCAGTGCACCTAATAAATAGTCTTTTATCAGTTAGTAAAGACAGTTTTAAGTAATATTGCAAAAATGTCTCCTCTTTAGCACCTTTAGAAGGAACAATTCACCCAAAAATGAATCATATGAACTACTTTTATATTTAAATTCTTCCATCTTTTGGAACATTGAATACGAGGAAGCTCTTTTTGGTCACTGAGCTCATACCAGCAGCAAGAGCAGAATCAAACCAGCATAAGTAACCCATCCTGGAATATTATGCAAATTTATTTTCCAGCAGGGAAAAAATCTGTCTGTGTCATGCTCTTTATCAAAAATCTCTTGATTTCTATTTCTTACAGGATATCCTTCATACCTGCAGTAACAACACAGAAGTAAGCTATTCATATGTTTTCACACAATACGAATTAAACTTGATCTTTAATTTTTAAACAAATCTGTGCTGTCTTAGTTTTAATGATTTAACAAAATAAGCCCCTGGAGTGTTCATTTTAAAAGTGACTCACTGTTACACTCCAGGAAATAGTGACTAACAGTGTTGATGAATAAACAGAACTCTTTATCAAAACATGATTGTGTTATGGTAATCTGGGTATTATCCCATAACATAAACATGTTTTGATAAAATGAAAAAAATGGGAAGAAATTAAAATAATCTGTCACTAGTAAAACATACTATAATGAAATATGTTATGCTTTTTGCCACCAAATGATGTAGCAACTTCTACCAGCAGGGACTAACTGGGCTATGCTAACCAGTCAAACCTTCACATCTGTACCTCAAATAAGCCATCGTCCTCTGCTGCCCCCTATTGACAAAGTTGATATTGACAAGTCAATACATTTAAAAGCTTTTCAGGGGGCCGTTCTTCGTACATGGATTACTTATCTGGATTTTACTGTTGACGATATGATATGATCCAGTATTTGTTAGGTTCTTCAAAGCTATGCTTTCTTACAAGAGCACCCTATTGAACCAGGGAAATTAATAATTAAAAATAAAAATGTAAATATGTTTTTATGTATATAATAATAATACTTTCAAATGAATTAGAAACCAGTTATAATGTTATATACAGTAGTCTGTATAGACAGAGCAAATTTTTCCCATTTAGAGACTTATTCGTGAGGGAATAATTATCTCATAATTTTATTAGAGCCTTACACACATTGCATACAGTTAGTTTGAATGCAGATGCAGATATCTAGAAAAATTATATATAATAATGCAATGTAAAAAAAATGTAAATAATAAAAATTGTGCAAAGAATGGACCTCATGTCTTATATGGTTGACAAGTCGCTTGTTTTCATTCCGTTTTCATTCACTGTTGACGCATTCCATCATGTCTTTCATTATAAAGATTCTTCTATGATGATAACGTGCTTTTCATCCTCATCTTCATCAGGTCTTTATCACAGAATTGGTGAATAAACTTCATGGTTTGCAGAAACAAGAAGATCTCCACAACAATGGCATTGAACATCCCCAGCTTCACATCTTCCCTGACCGGGAGGGCTCTTCTGACACTGAGAGACACTGAGCACCTGCACAAACATCTACGGCTGTTCAGTCTCCTGTGTCAAGGCATCAGCAGCACGTGTGTAAAATATAGACATGCTGCTGACTTCGGTTTGTAAGGTAACAAAACAAAAACCTATAAAAATATTTATGTAAAAAAAAAAAAAAAAAAAACTTGGCATGGACCCATTACAAGTTTTCATTGTGTAGTCTATTTGTTAATTTGAAGAACTATTTCTACCTGATCCATTGAAATGACATTCATTGGTATAACCCAATGTAGTTAGTGTTATTCTGTAATATTAAATACTTTATTTGAGTTGAATAAAAACAGCTAATTTAGTGAGTTTTTTTTTTGTTTCCTGAGATTTTTTTTTTACAGTACATAATATACTTTTTCCCTATAAATATTGACCCATGTGAAGGATTTTTCTATAGAAATATTTTCTTGGTTTTCAGATTATACTGATTTGGTTGGTTTTTCACTAATGGACCAAAGATTTTTGTTAGGATGCTTTTTAGATTTCAAGTCAGTTATAGTGATTCCTTGTGTTGTTTATGTCTGTGAATTAGATTTTGTAGGATTAAATTATTTTTTTTTAGAAAAACTCTTGAATATCAGCTATGAATTTATGATGCTTGATTAAAACTGACAGCTTATGCTTATGCCCAGTTTGTGACAAAACCTTGAGGTATTGTTTGCTGCTACTATATTAACTATTCAAGCTGATATAATTTACTCCACATTTCGAAGGAATTTTCCAATTTTTCACTTCCAGCTCTGTATTTAGTTTGTATAATACAGCACTATGTTTGTTTGTACAGTGAAAGAGTGCCAGCAATTTCTTTTATGTTTTTAATATACTGTTTTCAGTTTCACTTACTTGCAGTTAAAGGGATAGTTCACCCAAAAATTAAAGTTATCCTATGATTTACTCAACCTTTAAGCCATCCGAGGTGTATTATGACTATCTTCTTTCAGACAAACACAATCGGAGATATATTTAAAAATATCCTGGCTCTCCGAATATTTATAGTGGTAGTGAATGGGGGTGTGTTTTGAAGCCCAAAATAAATGCACTCATCCATCATAAAAAATAATCCATACAGCTCCAGGGGTTAATAAAGGCCCCCTGAAAAGAAGCGATGGATTTTTGTAAGAAAAATATCCATATTTAAAACTTTATGAAGTGTAATAACTAGCTTTTGGCAGACGGCCGTACACATCGATTTGCGGCGGAAGAGTGAACTTGGTCCCGATGCATGACGCAATAGACCCTTTTCAATGTATATACATTTATAACACTGTATTTAGTATTATATTACATTTGCATCAAAAAACTTGTTGACACTGCTGTGAGGGTTTCTAATTCAGCGGCTATGGGAGTGACGGGAGTGATCTTTCTCTCTTCTGAAAGCTGTTATCAGTTGGTCTATTTTTTCCCTCTTTTTGAAAGTTGTGAAAACACTATAATGGAGTTTTTCTTTTGCTATTTGTGCAAATGGAAAGACACACAAAACATATATTTAATGTAGTCTCTCATTCACTGCTATAAAAGTTTAGCCAACTATGACAACTTCTGCTTCTGAGAAACACAGAAATGTGAAAAGGATCTATGACGAACTCAGAAGCGCAGTCTAAGGCCCCGTTTACACTTTTTTTGTTTTAAAATGCCGTTTTAAAATGAAACCGATCCTCGTCTACACTGGCGTTTCCACAGCATTTCAGAAACAATCTGTCTATACTACATGGCCGAAACGCATGTCACATGACCACCCATGCACACTGGGCATGCACGTACAAGTATAAACAGTTGCCTCTTGTGCATGTAGGCAGCTGCAGTACTAAAAAAATGCTGAGTTTAACTGCACAATGGATGCTAAAAATTACAACAAACCAGCAAAGATTGCAGTTCAGTCTCCATGTTATTGTTTACACAGTCATCATGGATATGCAGAGTGAAAAGGTTCAAAAACGTCGGCATAGTGTTAACGACAGGTGTAACCGTAGCAAAACTTTACGTTTTAAAGCAGAACTAAATGACTTTTTTACCTTCATAAATAGTTTTCTAAGTCCTTACGAATGTTAATTGACTTGTAGTGGTGTGTTTGAGGCGAGCACTAACCCCTCTGGCACGTGTACGCCACAAAACATTACTTGGAAGTTGAGCTTCGCCGACCCGACACAATCTCGCCTCATGTTCACGTTCACACGAGAGTGACAAAATGCTTTACGGTAATTCAAAAACAATGTATATATTATGACTTTATAAGACAATTTCAAAATTACCCACCTCCATCGAGACTTCTTGTACTGTATTTGCAAAACTACTGCGCTGGTGAGCGTTGTAGTGGTTGTAGTCCAGAGCTGTGCTTGGAGTGTTTACGACAGTGTGATTCACTGAAGGAACCTGTAGGGGGAGCTTCGCAAATCCGTTCTGCTTTAAAAAGAAAACGCACTAGTTTAAATGGGGCCTAAAATGAGAAATTTTAAAGGGGTGGTATAATACCATTTTTACAAGATGTAAAATAAGTCTCTGATGTCCCCAAAGTGTGTATGTGAAGTTTTAGCTCAAAATACCCCACAGATATTTTTTATAGCATGTTAAATTTGTCACTTTTTGAGGTTGAGCAAAAACGCTCAGTTTTTGTGTGTCCCTTTAAATGCAAATGAGCTGCTGCTCTCAAGAAGAGGGCGGAGTTTCAAGAGCTCATGTTAGCAGATAGTGTTAGCAGCGCCGATTACCTCATGAAGACTCACTGAAAATGTCAGAAACTGTTCAGTCTTTTATGTTCAAATCGAAGTCGGATAATGATGGAGAGACTCAAGAAGAAGTGACAACATGTAGAATGCAACAAGATGTTTCTGAATGGTTAGTTGCTTAATTTATGTAGCTGATGTGGGATATCTTAAAGTCATTGATTAGCATATTCTGTCTTAAAGTCATTGATTAGCATATTCTGTCCTGAAAATTTATAAATCGCTCATATGGGGAACTGTTGTAAGATCCTACAGAGCCAGAGAATATATTCTGCATGAAGATAGAACAGGTATAGTTTAGTTTAATTACGGTTATAACTTGTCATGTTGTTATCTTGCTTTTATGACATGCTATTGCATTTGTGTTACGTACTGTATTGCGATAACACGGCCTCACCCCTTTGTTGCGTGTTCTCAGGGGCAGGGTAAATGTAAATTTTAGGGTTAGTGATGTCACTAACCCGGGAAGAAGCTCATTGTAGTCCCTACCAGCTGTCTGTTGTAGTCCTTAAACTGAGAAAACTTTAAAAGAAAATATCTCCCTTTACATTAAACTTTGAGCATCGTAACTTTGCAGATGTTGTTTGTGTTCTAACAGCAACTTTACACACTAACTAAAGTTAAAAAAGTGAAATCATAATGAACCACCCCTTTAAAGAGTAATGTCGGAGGATTTCGATATAAGAGAAGAGGAGCTTCAGTTTGTTGACCGCGAGAGGGGTTACTCATTTGGCAAGTCAACTTGCGGAGTATGCATACGGTCGCCTGACAGAATGTAGTTATTTAAGATTATAAAGTTTTAAATATGGATATTTTTCTTACAAAAACCCATCACTTCGCTTCAGAAGGCCTTTATTAACCCCCTGGAGCCGTATGGATTATATTTATGATGGATGTATGCATTTATTTTGGGCCTCAAAACAGGCCCACGTTCACTACCATTATAAATATTAGGAGAGCCAAGATATTTTTAAATATATCTCCGATTGTGTTCGTCTGAAAGAAGAGGATGAGGGTGAGTAAATCATGTGATCGTTTTCATTTTTGGGTGAACTATCCCTTTAAGAGTTTTTGAAATCCACATTTCAGTGCACATCCAATTTTAAACATTGGATAGAGGTAAAATAAACACTTTGGGGCAAATATTTCAATTTCTGCTGTTTGTATTATTTTAACTTATTTTGTATCTATAATGATATGAAATTGAGCAACAAGTAACCACTTTTAGAATCCGTTTGTTAAAACAAAAACACTTAAGCTAAGAAACAGGAATAATTCATGCTGTATATAGCCTGTTAAATCTTTGTGAAATAAAATAATAATTAATCTACTATATGTCTTCAAATAATTATTATTATGTTTAGTAAAGTACTTAATATGCATACATAGCTTATAAGGTTTTGCAACTAATATTGTACCTTTTAATTTCACACACACAATCCATTTTAAATAATGACTGATGTATGAGTTTGTGAAACATTTATTAGGTCCTTGAACATTTTATTCAGGATAAATTATGATAAAATTATGGATAGATCTATCTGACAAAAGATGTTCTGCTATTCTGTCAAAGAATTTATTGAGAGTGACAGCAGGGGGCAGCATTGAATCTGTTCATATCAAGAATCTATTTTGAGCTATTTTGTTTACACAAGCTATTGTATGTTATTATTTAAATTGAATGTGCTTCACTTGACTTACAAACCATTTAAGATTAAAAATCAGCAGAAGATTTATAATAAAATAACTGCTATAAATTCAGAAGAAGCTATTATTCAGCTTTTATAAACAACTAATCAACCAGTCAATCAGCATTAATGCTTATTGAAAGATGGAAAAACATGAATGACGGGATTAAACTCTGTACAAAGTTCATACTTTGTATTGTATGAATGTAAAACACATGGTATATCAGAAACACACCATGTCAACAACTGTGAGGCCTGTCAACAAAGGCGAAAAAGAAACTAAAATTGTTTTTCATATAAAGCTGTGCGCATTCTTTCAAGCAGCAAAGTCATGCTTGTTCCCATGATGTATACAACATAAATAGCATTCATTACCGCAGTGGTGATCAAAGCCCTGTGTCTATAGATCCGCAGGTCTAATACAATGCCGGGTCTCGCTGTAAGAAAATAAACAAACTACCCCACGCAGAGACCATGCAGGTGCACTCATTGACCCTGGCACAGCAACCCGGCAAGTCTGCCCTGCTTATTTCAACCCACAGTTGGGAAAACACCTTCAGATGTGCTAGGCCTGTGAGGACGATTAGCATCAACAAACACGTTTCAGACAAAAGCCGAACGGGACAGAGGACTCCTACTCATTCATATCCACTTCCCTCACGCCACACACCAGTGCTGACCAATCATATTAGTCATAAGCACACATATCCATGCCAGTCATAACGAAATAAACAGAAAATTCTGATCTGCATCCACAATTCCCGGAGCAGTTAGTGGAGTCATAGTGCCCATGATCCCAGAGGCCCAAGAGGTGGTGGGGGAAGCTCGGAGCTGGTGGAAAGGAAAGGGGATGGCCGGCTTCCTGAGGAAAAAGCATCGTCTTTTGCGCTCCAAAACAACTCAGGAAGTGACCATAGCTAGCCTCGGGCTTCAGACGCGCATTCAGTTGGACCACAGCGCATGTATAGTTAGTTTCTCTCGAGTTGGACACTTACAGTTAATCCTGACAAACTAACACACAAATACATACACATATACTAAACCTCTGGGGCACTGGGATGTCCCTGCTCTGAGACTTTTAGGGATTTACCATCACTTCGCTGCCAAACAAGGTAAGAGGAACGTTTTTCTGGTTTGACAGGGCTTTCAGACTTTAGATTCGTTATAAAAAGTCCTGTTATGACAAGTGCAGGACTAGTACTAGTAGTTTAGATGTCATTGATTTCAGATGTTTCACTGGACAAAGACAGTTATTCTGATGTCTTGGTGAGCTGAGTGGATGTTGTGTAGGTCTCAATGATATATAACATTAATGACATTAAGGCCAAGTATGCTTCAGTCGCCACACTTTTTGTACGCTTTTTCGCATTAATAGACTCAAACAAAACTGGAAAGCTGTATTGAGCTTCATGAAATATGACTAAGTACTTCTTGATATATTTTTCCCATGGTCTGTGTTGTGATTCCTCATAACCATGTGGTCGCATGTGTCAGTTATTGATTCCTATCACATCACTTTCTCTGGATATCTCCTCTCAAAACAATGGCGAGAAATCTAGTCATTGTAATCAGTTGGTTTTCAACTTCAGATTTGACTTTGATTATCAGGTGGTGACCCAACTGAGACTAAAATGCTAAAAAAAAAAAATAAAATAAACGTATAAATGTTAACAAAAAACGCGTAAGCCCAACAATGTGTAAAAAAGATTTGCATTTATATGACAAGGGAAAAAAAACAGAAGCATGATTTGACTTGAATAACAAGTGAACCATTATTTCTTATATTTTATTTGAACTTTTGTAGTTTTGTTCGTTTTCGGGGAATTGTTTGTTTTTTGTTTCTGAGGGCATCTGCCTTATTTGACCAGTTTCTACCAGTTCATAAATGAATGTGCCGTGGTTCTCAACCAGGGGGCCCGGGGCCCTCTATAGGGGGCATAAACAAGCTTCCAGGGGGTGCTAAGTAAGTCTTGAAATTATTTAAGTTTAGTTATATTAACATTATCTTAATTAAGCTGCTGGAAAGCACTAAAAATAAAGATGTACAACATTAAACTGACATTGTATATTTGATTTTATTTATTTTTATTTCATCAGAAGCACTAGAGGTACATAACAGCTTAGATAGGAGGGCCACAGAGTTTTGTCTTGGACAAAAGGGGTCCTTGGAGTCAAAAAGGAACCACTGCCACAGAGTTTGACTGGACACGACCTTTGACACCAACAACAAAACAAGCATTTTAAGACATTTATTATAATATACCTATAAACAATTATATGGTTAATTGCATTTTATTATTTGCATTTATCATGTTTTGCCTGCATCAGAACAGCCAATTTGGGTAATTACTGTAGTTCCAGTGAATATTCTGTGCATTTTTGTTTAAAAAACATTCACAGACATATTCTCTTATCAAAATGAATTATATGCCCATCAAAAAATGAATCATGAATAATACACAATCGACTTGTGAAAACAAGTAGAAAACTACAATCAGCATTATACTGTACAAGTGCGTGAAAACAACACCTGCAGAGTAAAAAGACATTGCAGATGACAGAAAACGCATGTACAGCGATAACACGACAACCATAAAACCCAGGGAAAGACCGTAATCAATCCTTCCTCACATGCTGAGTGACATCTTCCCTCACAAACCTCTCAAATTAGCTTTAACCTGACCCGCTCCATGTAAAAGGTTACCCTTATGACGTCCAATCAGGGCATTCGCGCTTACAGATGCCCACACTCCAGCGAAACGGAATCAGGATGCTACCAGCTAAAACGGGCCCTATAAAGGATAACCCCCTGTTCCTCTGCTGGCATTCACCACACTGGAGCATGTCAGAGGGGCTGCCGCTGATTGCTCGCTGTGGTCAGGGCTGCTGTTTTAGTGGCATGACATAGAGCCCTTCTCTCAGCACAGATCCAGAGGGCTTTTCCTGTGGTCCATATGGAGCACCATTGCAGGATGCAGGCAGGCTATGATTGGACCATCCCCTGCTGACCCTTCACTTAGGTGCCAGAAAGAGGTTGCATAATAGTGGTGACAAACAAGGATGTGAGCACACCGCTTTAGGAGAGAAACCAAGAATGGTGTGTTTTACTGTAATTACAGTAGGACTGTAAAAGCAGTGATGAGAAGATGTTTGGGACACTTTTAAATATCCATGTAATCATATTACATCCTCATTTAATTACACAAAAGATTTGTAGATATTAAAATAGTGTAAATTATGTTATTATAATCTAATACTTATAATTAAAAATATATATAGGCCTACTATTTTTATAAATCAATCAATCAATAAACAACTCTTAAAATACTTTCATACGCATTTTTTTTTTTATTAGTCTGATCAGCAGAGGGTTATTAACAACAGTAGGTTTATAACTGAAAAATTGTATGGTACTGTGTCTACTCTTTAAACTGCATTATGGTAAAAATGGAAATATTGTTCAGTCGGGTGAGAGAAACAAATAAAACACTGTATTCGCAGTCAACCAGTTTGAAATGCTGACTACAAACAACGAGGTTTCTTTTGCGGTGTTCTCTCCGTATTTACGATTCTTCACAGCCTTTAGCCTCTGCCTGCAATGCGCTGAATTCTTCACTGGAAATAGAAAGTTACATTTTTGCACCTGGGAACAATACAATTCGACACCATTATGACTAAAAGTTTGCAAAGAAGTATTTCCTACTAAAGCAAGCAGGTATTCGACTCTGGTAGGCATATCCATAGCGGACAATGGACGGCTACATGCCCAGTGCATTATGGTGTTGAAGTTTTCCTACCTATTTGGCAAAAGGGAAGTCAACAGCCTGTTTTCTCTAGTCAGCTTTCAATTTTTTTGCCTTTCTACTGTATAGGCAGCCAACTTTTATTGAAAGCCCATTTTGTCAGCAGTGAAGTTGTTTCTACAGTAGCCCTAAATGGACAAACTGCTCTACAGAGTGCATTTGCTTGATGGCTTTTCTCTTCTGTCTCAGACTGTGACATTTTTGTAGTGTGTTGGCCACCGTAGGTTGTCTATTTTGCAATTCGCAACCTCACCACTAGATGCCGCTAAAATGTATACACTACACCTTTAAATAAATAAAGTATTTATGTATGCATGTATGTATGTATGTACACTCTAAAAAATGCTGGATGAAAAACAACCCAAATTGGGTTGAAAATGGGCAAACCCAGCAATTGGGTTGTTTTAACCCAGTGGTTGGGTTAAATGTTGGCCCAACTTGCTGGGTAGTTTTATTTAACTCAACTGTTGTATAAAAATTACTGTTTTGCTTGCTTAAAATGAACCCAAAATATGCTGGAAATTAATATTTATTAATATGTTTAATAAATGAGCATTTATTAATAAGATAATGAATAATAAACAATAAACATTTATTAAATTGCTTATTAATAAATGTACACCTTTTGATTATTATTGTTGCCTCTAGTAATTATGTGTCTGATTTTTAATTTCTCACCTATTTTGGATTCATTTTAAGCCAGCCATATAGTCATTTTTAATCAGTAGTTGGGTTAAATAAAACTACCCAGCAGGTTGGACAAACATTTAACCCAACTGCTGGGTTAAAACAACCCAATCGCTGGGTTTGTCCATTTTCAACCCAACTTGGGTTGTTTTTAACCCAGCATTTTTTAGAGTGTATGTATTTGGGTTGGGTAAAATCATTTTCATCGTATCATAATATAGACAGAAAATAATAACTATGAAAATGAAAAACAATAGAATAAATAAATAATAGAAAGTAAATATTTTTTACATATAATATTTTACACATATTTATAATAATTTTATTTTTACCAGTATACATGAGCCTTTATAAATGACAAATAAATATCTGCCTATATATTTCAGAAAAGGGGGTTTGGGGTATGTTTGAGTCATATTTAATAGTGTGATTTCCATGAAAATGCATCATCTGTCATAATCGTCCACAAGTCACAGAACCGTTTTACAAGAATCACTTTGAAAAACAAATAAAATGTTCCTAAACTAAAGCATGTCAAATAAAATGTGGGCCAGATTGTCCTTTTGAAGTGCTTAGGCTGTTGGGAAATATTTGAAACATCGCCAAGGTGAACGTCGTAGGCAGAGCAGGAGCAAAGGATGCACCAGTAAACACACACAACAATGACAAAGTTAATGTTATGCGGTACTATTTCCTGCTCCCCAAGCCAAGAATTCACCCCCAGTTTGGAGCTTCTTTTTATACAGTCCATCTTTATTCAGTGCTGGTCTTAGATGTGGCGCCAATTGTGGTTTCCTGATGCACTTTTTGACTGTGACAATCAGCAGGAACAAGAATGTGTTGTCCTTGTTTGGTTTTAATGAAAGATACTGCATGAATCTTTAAGAGGGAGGTCAAGGTGGACATGGGAAAGTGTGTCCGGAAGACAAGCAAGTAGCTGCAAAAGAAAAAAGGGGGAAAAATGCTTGAACTCTGAACTTGAATGTACAATATGTACATCTTGTTATTCCCCTCATGCAGCCCAAGTGGTCAGTGCTCTTGTTTGTATGTTCATAACAAAGATGATTCATCTATGAAAAAGAAATGAGAGTTAAATAGCCATGCCAAGTTTTTGACCTCTACGAAAGCCCCTAAGGCTCATGGGAAGCGTGACACTCATGGCAATCTTTTGTTTATGCATCAACGAAGAAGCTTTTCTGTACTGTTTTTCATATTGTTGAATTATGAAAAACAGATTTCATAATACTTAAGAAAACAAGTGTTTAGAGAAGCTCACACTCTTTCAACATGCTTGCTTTCTTTTGTTCAGGTCTTGTTCAATTCCAGAGCAATTTCTATTGTTTAGACAAAAATTATATGCATTTGTCTGACTTCCCTTTGGCACGTGTGCTGTCTGATTGTTTTGTCAAATATAAAGATGTTAAATTGGGGCAAAAATATCCTCCTGACTCCCAGCTATGGAGTTTTGTCCTAGAGGACATTATATTTTAATGAATTTCTCTGAGACCTTACATGTCACTGTTTTAAGTCACTTTTTTAAATCACTTTTCAGAGATACTGAAGTTTCACCATGAACACTCCCTCTCCTTGGACTTTAAAAATGGCTGACATTAATGTAGTGATCAAATTTAACACCCTTATGGAAATATGATAATATTTTGTTATCATTTTCATCTGACTAATTTTCAAATAGTTTGTCACAAATGAACATCTCAGTAAAATGTTATGGGGTTTCAAATCAAAATATGACTTTCTGTTATGAAACAGGGCATTGATTTTATACATGTCCACTGTAGAGCACACCAGGACTTAAATCATGTTTATCAGGCATTTTTAGGAAAATTATATATCAATATTCCTATGAAATATTAGATGATATTATCTTGCCAATTATAACTCCCATTATTACACTTCTTTTTTCATTACATGTTGCTCCAGAACACATTAATATGCAAATTACATACAGCGTGTAGATACATTGTATTTAATAGAAAAAAAGAAAAAAACAAACATTTATGGCCATTTTACACACATATTGCATAAAGCAAAATGGTGTATCAAATCATTCCATTATATCTTTCATAACATAGCTGAGAATCATCTTTATTTTGTAGGCCTATAAAAAATCCTGAAACCTAAAAAAAATTGATTGGTAATTAAAAAAAAAAAAAAAAAAAATCCCATTGTTTTTACCTTTTCATGTATTTTTATTTTTATTTTTTTTTAAACTGCATCCTGGTGTCCACTACAGAGGACATAGCACAACATATGAATAAAATATAATTTTTCAAAAATATTCACAAAACGTTTTTTTTTTCTTTCTTTTTTTTTTTTCTGGTAGTCAGGAGGATATAAGAGCTGTGAAGTCACAGATCGAATTTAATTAACCATTAACTAAATCACCCATTAACGTTACTAAATGTTTGTAAAAATTAAAAAGTACTTGTGGCAGACTGCCACACTGGTAAAATCCTTTTGGAGAACCTCTAGGAACGTTCGTAAAATATCCTTAAAATAATAATAATATTTAATAATAAATTATTGTTCTTAATGTGTCTTTTAATGAATGATTTCATTAAAAAAAATATTTAAAGTAAATGTAAATGTAGCTAATCTTATTCATATATGTATTTTTTCATTCCAAAAAATATTTTTTTATAATTTTGTTTCTATTTTATTTTATTATTCATATTCATATTATTATTATAGTAGTAGCAGTAGTAGTAGTAGTAGTTATTAGAAAAAAAATATTTCTTTATTTTTGCGGTTTCCATCTCCTGTGCAGCTCTTGGACCTGCCCACACACTAAAAGTAAAAGTCCTGACTGAGCAGCTCGTGTCATTTACTCTGAACTGCGGTGCTGCTGACACACGAGTGGGACGTTCCTCGACTTGAATTGATGTCGCATTATTTCATTTAATTATTTTTCCTTTTCGTTCCTGACATGAAGACAGGCCGACATGGACTCCGTAAGTTTTTTTTATTTTCCCTTTGTTATTATAAAGTGAAAAACTTCACCGGACCTTCAACGTTTATTTAGCTCTTCTGTAATTTGTAACCATGTTAACCACGCTGCAGTTTCTATTGTTTAAATCTCTGCGTTTGGTTATAGAACTGTTAAATGAATGAAAAAATTGCATGTTTTATTAATATGTTGAATATTTCTTAAAAACAAGAGAAAGGGAAATAAGGCTTAATGCCAATAAATAGGCTATATTGCGTATTGTTTTTTTAAAACTTTGCAAGTCAGATTATGAGTGAAACTAAACTTGTCTACATCTTATATGAGCTAAATTGAACTGAATGCAATTTCAATAGTTAGTTGTCCCAGTACTGTCCTCTCTGTCCTTCAATCTAATCCACATTTTTGCAACCCCGTCATATGACCATGTAAAAAAAAAAAAAAAAAAATAGTTCGACTGAATGCTAAACTAGCTGACTTAATACTTTTCCCTTCCTGCTTATTAAGTAAAATATTTATCCTTCCTGTTTTTAAAAAAAGAAAGATTCCATTCTCATTCACAGACAATCTTATAAGGTCATCTAACATTGTTCTCCTGGTGTACAGTTAAAGATTTACTCTCAGGTAAAAGATAATGTCTTGGAAAAGCACAAGCTTTTATAGCAGGGCATATTCCAATGTCAAGATTTGATCGAGCTGGTTACGTCAAAACAAGTAATCTGACCTTGTGGTACCCATATAATGCTTTGCTTGTTTTGTGTTCATCCGTAATATAGTGGTGATGAATGATGGCGTAAGGGACCCTTCTAACACTTCCATCCTCAATCGAATCTGTGGCTTCAGTGACGTGCAAACAAAAATCTATCTATCTATCTATCTATCTATCTATCTATCTATCTATCTATCTATCTATCTATCTATCTATCTATCTATCTATCTATCTATCTATCTATCTATCATTAAACCAGTTAAAACACGTATAATCAGTTCTTGCTATGCATTACCCCATAACTTTAGGAGCACTGAAACTTCACCTTGGGGAAAGTCATATGGAGGTTGTCTTTGGCTTTCTCCAACATTCCAGTGCTTTTCCTTTAACCAGAGACTGAAACGCAAAGTTACAGAAGCAGTTCCTCTATCTGTCACATATTAAGACCAGTCCTCCCTCCGTTTCAGTGTAACTCATTGCCCATCCCTTCTAAGAGACAAGATGATAGACTTTGAACCTCATTGGCACTGTAGTCTGTGGTTCCACATAATTTTGAAATAGTAGGTGGAGCTGAGAAGGATTATGGTGCAAATAGAGTGAGACTAAGCTGATGCATCTTATAGATATACTAAGAATTTGGTATTTTGGCATCCTCC
This sequence comes from Chanodichthys erythropterus, assembly GCF_024489055.1. Taxonomy (NCBI): domain Eukaryota; kingdom Metazoa; phylum Chordata; class Actinopteri; order Cypriniformes; family Xenocyprididae; genus Chanodichthys; species Chanodichthys erythropterus. The sequence goes on along the minus strand of NC_090237.1, from coordinate 14,402,674 downwards.
AGAAGCCATCTTTGACACAATCCAAAAAGTAAAAAAAATATTGTAGTTTTTCCTGGAAAAGCATCATCGGTGCTAATAAAAAAATCTATAAAAATGCTACAGTAAAAATCTGTTAATTGTTACCTAACCATATTTGAAAAACTGTGACATTGAATTATATGTCATTTTACTGTAAAATACTTTATACAAACTTAAATACACACAAAATTCGTTAACATAACACACAACACCTGGGTAGCTCAATTAATGACTATGGCAACAGACAAGGCAAGAAGAAACTGGCAAACATAAAACGATGAGGATTGAAGCAAAACTCAAAAGTTAACCAGACATCTGCATAACCCTGCTGACAGTCTGGGCCCTATTTTAACAGTCTGAAACACATGGCGCAGGTGCACTTAGGGTGTGTCCGAATCCACTTATGCTGTTTAAAGACGGAAAGAATGGTCGGCACACCAGAAGCATGGTCCAAAAGGATTGTACCTAGTATCTTAAAGGGTTAGTTCACCCAAAAATGAAAATTCTCTCATTAAGACCATGCAAGACCTTTGTTCATCTTTGGAATACAAATCAAGATATTTTTGATGAAATCAGAGAGTTTTTTTTTTTTATCTCTAATAAGCAATGAAATTACCACATTCAAGAATCAGAGAAGTAGTAAAGACATATTTAAAATAGTCCATGTGACTGCAGTGGTTCAACCTTAATGTTATGAAGCGACAAGAATACATTTTGTGCGCAAAAACAAAACAAAAATAACGACTTTATTCAACATTTTTCCTCTTCCCTGTCAGTTTTCTACGCAGTTAACTCAGTGAACGCAGTGCAGAGCTTAAGTCTTTACGTCTGTGTTGTCCGACGATGTTCACATGAACACCACGGCATGCATCAACTGCATAGAAGACTGACAGGGAAGAGGAAAAATGGTTGAATATAGCCAATATTTTTTTTGTTTTTGCGCACAAAAAGTACTCTTGTTGCGTTTTCTTATCGCTTCATAACATTAAAGGGTTAGTTCACCCAAAAATGAAAATTCTGTCATTTATTACTTCCCCTCATGCCGTTCCACACCCGTAAGACCTTCGTTAATCTTCCAAACACAAATTAAGATATTTTAGTTGAATTGCAATGGCTCTGTGAGGCCTCCATAGGGAGCAATGACATTTCCTCTCTCAAGATCCATTAATGTACTAAAAACATATTTAAATCAGTTAATGTGAGTACAGTGGTTCAATATTAATATTATAAAGCAACGAAAACTATTTTTGGTGCAACAAAAAACAAAAACGACTTATATAGTGATGGCTGATTTCAAAACACTGCTTCAGGAAGCATCGGAGCATAATGAATCAGCGTATCGAATCATGATTCGGATCGCGTGTCAAACCGGCAACTGCTGAAATCAGAACAGCTGATTCGACACAAAAGATTAATAACGCTCCAAAGCTTCCTGAAGCATTGTTTTGAAATCGGCCATCACTATATAAGTCGTTATTTTGTTTTTTTTTGGCACTCCAAAAATATTCTCGTCGCTTTATAATATTAATATTGAACCACTGTACTCACATGAACTGATTTAAATATGTTTTTAATACCTTTATGGATCTTGAGAGAGGAAATGTCATTGCTCCCTATGGAGGCCTCACGGAGCCATCAGATTTCAACAAAAATATCTTAATTTGTGTTCCGAAGATTAACGAAGGTCTTACGGGTGTGGAACGGCATGAGGGTGAGTAATTAATGACAGAATTTTCATTTTTGGGTCAACTTTCCCTTTAAGGTTGAACCACTGTAGTCATGTTGACTATTTTAACGATGCTTTTACTACTTATCTGGACCTTGAATCTGGTAATTACATTGCTTTCTATGGGAGATAAAAAAAAACCTCTGATTTCATATCTTAATTTGTGTTTCGAAGTTGAACGAAGGTCTTGCGGGTGTGGAACGACATGAGAGTGAGTAATTAATGACAGAAATTTCATTTTTGGGTGAACTAACCCTTTAATGAGTCATGGGAGTGTTTTGGGTGTAATGTGCAATAAACCAATCAGAGTCTCATTTCCCATTCCCTTTAAAAGCCAGGCGCACTTGCACCATGGCAGATTACTATTTACATGGCGGAATATAGACACCCTCAACCTGACGAGTCAGTTTAAATACATGTGTGTATTGCCACAATTTAATCAATAATTAGCCAATGGTTGTTAACAGTACATTTTAAAGTAAAAGAATTTGGTTGTAGAATGTCATTATATCACTTGATAAAATACAGTTGTAAGTTAATATGCCATCCCTTAATACCTCAAACGTTCTGGCAATCACAGCTGCTGGTCAGTTAGTGTAGATTTAACAGGATATACACAGCGATATAGCCCATCTGCCTGATTTCTCCTTGAATTGATCCGGTAAACTTTATTAAATTACGGAATGCCACTGCCATTGGCTGTAAAGCGGGGGGCTTGTCCCTTTTGTCCTCTACCTGTATGAGACAGGAAGAGGAGTTGGTCTGGGAAAGCGGTAGTATGGCTTTTATATCTCACCCAATGATCTAACCCGACGTTCCATATTGGCTCCACTTTAAGGTTTATAATTAGAGCTGGAATTTCAGTGGGAATGTTGAGAGAGGATGATATGCAACGGAGCTTCAATTGCTGAAGCCGTGAGAATTTTCAGTTCCATTGTTTCTTATTAACTCATCAATTCAACTTGTTAATTCCCTTTATGGTTCAAGCATAAATTAACACTGCTGTAAAGCTGTTGTGTTGCTTTCTCCTCCTCATTCACACCATTCGCTATGTAAGTTTCCTTCTTGTCTAATAATTAAATTTGAACTGGTGATTCAACAACCAAGACACAGCCAATTTAATAAATGAAAATTCCTTACTCACCCATATGTCTTTCCGAACCTGTATGATTGTCTTTTTTTCTGTGAAACCTAAAAGAATATATTTTTTGAGCGTACAATGAAAGTCAATGGTGTCCAACACTGGTTTGGATCCCCACTGAACATTGTTATATGTACAAACACAGTTGAAACATTCGAAATACCCTGTCAGCCACTTTCAGCATGTAATGTGAATGATCATGAAAGAATAAGCCCTGAATGGTAGGTGACCCATATGGAAAAATCATACAGACATAATTATTTAAAAGAGGTAGGAAGCCACAAACAATAGACCCTCTCTAGGAATTTAAAGCTTGTTGGCTGTTACACACTGAAATTGGTCTCCAAGCTACTGTATGGATTATGACTTTGATCTTGGAACATGTTTTAATATAATTTTTCTTTTTTGTTTTCAAAGCTATTGTTCAAATGGCAGAATGTAATTTTTATCAAGAGGAAGCTAGGTAGATGACCGTTAACTCAAAGTTAATCATTCATGAAGTATCAGCCCCCTCGTTATGCACACACACACACGCAACAAGCACACAAATTAGCAAACCGGAAGTGATTCAGCGCTGTTCCTATCCCCTTTTGTCACCAGCCATAAATATCCAAGAGGGCTATTCTAGCCAGAAGCCTTTGAAAGTAGCAAACATGTTTTCTTGAAATAGACTGGGTTCATCAAGTTGAAGCCTCCTTATGTTTATTTACAGAAGGTTTCATATATTCAGATGTTAAAAGTTTTGGGTTACTTGTCCTATCCAGAAGTTTGACCTCATTGTCTGGGCTGTATGTGCCATTATTGCATATTGCCTTTTTTAATACACTTGTAATATAGGCAGGCCCAACATCAAACGTCCTCATAATAATCGCCTTCAAGATTAACCAAAGGGTGTGATTCGGATTCTGGCATCATAAAATAAGTAATCTTTCAAATAAAACTGTCAGATCTCTCTTATCTGTGTTGTTTAATGCTGTTTGTATTGCTGATATTGCCGAGTGGAAGTTTAAAACTGCGCAAAACATCAGTAAAATGAAAAAGGGCTCAACAGTACATGGGTCAATGACAAATAAAGAATAGGTCAAAGAAAAGAACAAATCTTTTCAAGGCCATGATTTAACTACAAAGAAATGAAATAACAAATTAGTACAACATGGCAACAGTGTAATTATCATGAAGGAACAAAGTAATAAAACATGGCCATGAATTAAAAAGTCGTGGGAACGAATTCTTAATTCGTGGTCACTATATTTATTTTTTCTTCCACGTCATGCGTGGGACTTCGTAAAAATGCATTTGCCAGCAATATATTTTTTTTAAACCTATAATAGATGTGAGTGTAAGACTTAATCATTACTTATTTATATAATTAATATTCAAGTATAAAAAGTAGGGCTGTCAAACGATTAATCACGATTTATCGCATACAAAATAAAAGTTTGAGTTTGCCTAATATATGTGGGTGTACTGTGTGTAATTATTATGTATATATAAATACAAACACATCCATGTATATATTTGAGAAATATTTACAAGTATATGTATTTATTTATATTTTTATATCATTTATATTATATATAAATACATTTTTTGTACATAAATAACATATTTCTCTTAAATATATACATTAATTTGTGCGTATTTATATATACATATTATTTACACACATTACTCACATATATATTATGCAAACTCAAACTCTTATTTTGTATGCGATTAATCGTGATTAATCGTTGACAGCCCTAATAAAAAGTATTCTTTTTTTACAAATAAATTAAATTATTATTTCGTAATATCTATGTATTTAGGGAGTTGCACAACAAGGACATCTTGCACCTTGAAGTGTTCCTCTCTGTGACATCATTTCCCTCCCCCCTGCATTTTGGTTGTACCACATGGCTTTGATTTGGCAGAAAAAAGTTTTTTCAAATATTAAAAAGTAGTGAAACAGTTCATTTTTTAGCCAGTTAAGATAAGATAGGCTAATATTTTTTGGTAGCACTTTATTTTAGTGTCCTTGTTACACATATTACATATTGTTACTGTAGAAATTGTGCGGAATTACATGCGACTAACCCTAATCCAAACCCTAACCCTAATTATAACCCTATAGCAAGTACATGTAGACATTAATTATTACATTAATTAGGACATTAATTATTATTACTCAGTACAATATATAATTACACAGTAACACAAACACCTTAAAATAAAGTAATATTGATTTTCTTTTCAAGAATTTCATTCTTTTAATGAGGTTTTTTCTTCATGATATCAGGACATTTGTATCACCCTGACATCAAAAGTGTCAAAATGAATTTAAATTAAAAAAATAACATGCTTATCATAGAAGAGGTATAATCAAGTCATTCTCCCCCAGACTAAAATGCATGTTTGAGCTGTTTTAACTGAAAGCCAGTTGCACTGGCATTTCTTAAAATATGTCACTGACAGTTTTTTGTCTCAAGGTGCACACCAATAATGTTTTTCTTTTTTCTTTTTCTAAGGCACATTTATAAAAGCTACTTAAATGTCCTAATTGAACTAAGGTCTAATCCTGGCTTAATCTAAGCCCTGTCTGTGAAACCAGGCTTATATGTATGAATTGCATTTGTACTGTATTTTTAAATCAATTAAAACCATATTATCAGACTTTACCTATTGAAATCTATAGTTTCACATGATCTATTTCTATGCGCGTTGTACTGTGTAATTTCAGCTGTATTGTACACTGGAAAGAACCAAGGGACATTTTCATAAAAAGTGAAAGCTCATAGCAGCATCATGGATGAATGCCAGTGTATTGGCCTATGTGGCAGTAATTTCCTGTTTGTAGAAGCAGAGTGTATAATGGCTTACACAGTTGATACCGGTAGTGGCGATGCTGATAGATATGTTTTATCTCTCTTCCAGCATATATCCTTCAAGCGCAACCATGCCAGTCCTCAAGAACCTCCCGTCTCGGCTGAAGGGAGGCAGATTTAGTGTGGATTTGGAGACTACACGTAGCGAGTTCATTCTCAGAAAAATGAGTCTTAACCACAATCCATTCGAGGAGCCTGGCTCAGATGAGGACTGGCCCAGAAGCAACGGAGGCTCACTCCTGGATGGGCGTGTGCCGCGGGACAGAAACCCGTTTGAGGATGAGGAAGATGAAAATGAGGCTAATGAGGTGCGGCGTGGAGGCTCAGGGAAGGGAAGCTCCATCAAAGGCACGCTGGAACGCATGAAGGGGGTCTCCCCCCTCAAGACCCTGGGCAAACTGGGCAAGAACTTGCGCTTGTCTGCCAGGAGCAAGGGCAGGGAAACCCCCTCCCCACAGGGCTCTATAGGTTCAGCCTCACCCATGCAGAGGAAGAAGAAGGGCAGACGGAGTTCAGAAGGGAGCTTGCTACGGTATGATGGGTAGGGATGGGAATTGCAATGAATTAAACGGTTACGGTTCCAATTTCTCTTAATGATTTCTGAAAGATTGATTAATGGTCCTTGATTAATTACTTATAAGGAATAAATATAGAAAAGAATTGTTTAATGACTTTTTTGAAGTGGAAGTAGAAGTTCTGTCATAACTTACTCACCAATATGTCTATCCAACCCTGTAAGACTTTCGTTCAGCTTTGAAACACAAATGAAGATAATTTAATGAAATCTGATCGATTTCTGTCCCTCCATTGACAGTCTATGCAGCTACAACTTGGATGCTTCAAAAAGTTCATAAAGAGATCATTAAAACTAATCCATATGAATTAAGCGGTTTAATCCAAATTTTCTGATCTGATACGATTGCTTTGTATAATGAACAGATTGTATTTAGGCTTTTATTCACAAATAAACATCAACACACACATCAGATATGGTAAACAGAAGCTCAAGCAAGCATGAAAGCAAGCATGAACAAGCAATTCTTGACATGCGAGAACCAATGAGCTTCACTCTCGTGTGTTACGTTTGTTCTTGCGCGTCAAGCAAGTATGGTTTAGCTTCTGTTCGCTGATCTTTGTTTATGTGAATAAGCCTGAATTCAATCTGTTTGTCATATAAAGAGATCCAGTCGCTTCAGAAAATGTGGAGTAAACCGTTTGATTCATACGGATTAGTTTTATGATTAATTTATGAACCTTTTAAAGCTTCGAAGTGGTAGTTGCGTGGTTAATGGAGGGACAGAAATGACATGAGGGTGAGTAATTGATGACTATTTTTATTTTATTTTTCATGAATAGCCTTTAACTAGCACAGAAATAAAAAAAAAAGTTTCATTAACATTTAAGTAAATTCATCAAATTACGAATAGTCAGTAAGTACATTAATTAAGTCTCACTGTAGTTGTAAGCTACTGTGTTTGATTCACTAAAAAGAACCAACTCAGAAGAGCCATTCTTTGGGGAATCGGAATACACTGTGTGTGTTTTATGTTTTTGATTCACTACAAAGAACCGAAGAACTACAAAGAAATTACATAAGAGTAATTTACTTTATTCAGGAATCAAACTACAGTGCTTGTGCTGTTTGCTTCCATCTGTAGATTTGGTTGCCGAGTTTAGGCTTCGCCATTGAATAAATAGTGCAGGGAACTCTGTATGAGTATTTTAGTACAGTGTTCCATCTTTAGCAGAAGACTGCACATGTGATAACCATCAAACTTAAAGAACGTCATTTGGTTCCGGTTGCATTTTTGGAATGCATCAGTTGGGTTCCGGCATTTTTATTGATAAACTATAAACCGTTTAAGACAGGCCTACTGTGAGCAACAACTTTGTTAACCATTCAAAAAGAGACCTTAGGAATGCTAAGGGGTTAATCATTGGTGGTATATGCTTTCGTTGAAGCCATTAGCCTGCATTATTTTACTTATTTTTTAAATGATTATTTAACAGTGGAATTCCTGGTGAGAAACTATTACTCATGATTCTGCACCAATTAGCCAATCAAAACAAGCAAATTGCAGCTCTTTAGTGCCCACCCACTCCTATGAAGCATTGCAAATATATTGTAAAAACACATTAGATATGTAGCTATATTTATTTCTTTAAATCAATACTATATTATATTGTACTACTATAATTCTATGTTATATTTTAATTGAATTATGTCATTCGGAATGCTTTATGGGATTGTAGTTCTTTCCCTCATTGAACCTGTTAAGTACAAAGTCTTGTATATTTGACTTTTTGTCTGATTTTCAAATACTTTTTTGCTTTAAATCAAAGTATCATAATTCACTTTGTAGGTTGTTGATTTGGTTAATAACGTAAAACTCTTTAACAGAGACTTTTTGAAAACCCCTATAGGAAGAATGAATGGAAAAAATACCTCTGGAACCAAGATAGTTGAAAAAGTGGATGGGCATTGTTACACTCCATATCAGTTCCCGGCACTATAATGGGAAAGAAATGGAATGTGGTAAACAGTTTAGAACTAGTAACTTGAATCCCAATGATTTCTATGATGATTTATTACAAAAGGGAGGTAGGAGTGTTTGGGAAACCCATTTGTAAAAAATTATAATTTTTACATTTGTTGCCACTAGGAGAATAGACACACTATTCTAGACACACCTTTAAAGGTGCCCTAGAATACAGTGAGTTTCAAACTCCATTGTTTCCTCCTTCTTATATAAATCTCATTTGTTTAAAAGACTTCCAAAGAACAGGTGAATCTCAACATAACACCAACTGTTACGTAACAGTCAGGGTGTACGCCCCCAATATCATCAGACTAGGTAAGCAAGCAAGGACAACAGCGAAAAATGGCAGATGGAGCAATAATAACTGACATGATCCATGATATCATGATATTTTTAGTGATATTTGTAAATTGTCTTTCTAAATGTTTCGTTAGCATGTTGCTAATGTAGGCTACTGTTGGTTAAAGTTACCATCGTTTATTACTGTTTTCAAGGAGACAAGAGCCGTCGCTATTTTCAATATTAAACACTTGCAGTCTGTATAATTCATAAACACAACTTCATTCTTTATAAATCTCTCCAACAGTGTAGCATTAGCCCATTAGCCACAGAGCATATAGCCTCAAACTCATTCAGAATCAAATGTAAACACCCAAATAAATACTATACTCACATGACGATACATGTGAGTATAGTATACATGACGAACATCTTGTAAAGATCCATTTGAGGGTTATATTAGCTGTGTGAACTTTGTAAATGCACTGTATTATAGAGTCACGAGCTCAATGGGCAGGGAGCACGACATTTAAAGGGCCAGCAGCCCCTGAATTGGTGCATAGTTAATGATGCCCCAAAATAGTCAGTTAAAAAAATTAATTAAAAAAAATCTATGGGGTATTTTGAGCTGAAACTTCACAGACACATTCAGGGGACACCTTAGACTTATATTACATCTTGTAAAAAAGCATTCGATGGCACCTTTAAATTCATAATTTTCTAACTATACTATTAGTTTATGAAAGACTCTTTTTGTGCTATTACTAATTCCAACATTTCATAATTCATTTAATAATTCATAAAGCAATTCTCCTAAACAGTAGTAGACCATGTTTATGGCAACACCATGTGGTTGTTTCCCAGGAAATACATGAAAATGAAAAGTTCTTTGGATAAAAGTGTCTGAAAATTCTAAATGTAACTCATCAACCTCATCAACTTTCTTCTTCCTATAGAATGGCAGGGAAATGTAAAGATCGCAAGGAGAGCTTGACCAATGGTGACCTCTGCTCAGAAGCTGATTCTGACTCCACCAGTCGTCGACTCTCCTTCCTGAAGATGGTGGGCAAGGGCAAGATGAAGAGGGAGTCCATGCAGGACCACTCATCACAGGGGCCTGAGGAAGAGCCAGTGGAGGAGGTGCCTGAGGTCAAACCCAGGGAGCCACTTTCAGGTAAACAGTCAACTAGTGAATCTGAAGCTGTGCAGCCATTCAGCAACAAACCCATATTCATAAAAATAAATAAATAATTGACCCTTCACCGGGAGTTTGATTGACAAGCGATCTAACCAATCATAACGCCGAATCTGCCATTTTGTCTGACAAAGCAGTCAGGAGTTTAGAAGATTAACCTCGGTGAACTTGAACTTGAAAAATGGTGTGTGCTAATGTCTTTCCACGTTTGAAACAACATTCCTTCTGATGTTCATTTGATGCTATAAATGAACTAGTAGGAAGAGATGATTGGTTCACGAGCCGCTTGAGCTGAGGCGCTACAGCAATCTGTCACGACACATTAAAGAGCCACAAACAGTTTTTATCGTTCGAATTTCTTAAAAAATTACAGTTTGAAAGCTGGGACTTTGTTTAATATCATAAGTAACCTGCTCTGTCTTATCTGTCGACGTGTTGTCAGTGTCCTCTTTTCTTCGCAATGTATTTTTCACTCTGTGTGGCGTGACAGCGCCATGGCTTGACGGACAAAGCAACAGTAATTAAGGGGGGCGAGTCTTTGCGAAGGTTCAATTAAATTTAGTGATCAGCTTTACCTGTTCATTACAACACTTTTAGCTAAACATTTTGGAAATAAGCACTAAATAATACCACATATTTGCTAAATTATTTGTGTTTTTTGTCTGTATTTTTGTGTATATATGTGTGTGTGTGATTGTTCCATCATACCAGTAGTCATTAAATAACAGCTTTTTCTCTATGTGTTCTGTGTTTTACATACATGCATTGGCAGTTTAGCAATTTATAACAGTTGTAATTGCTCGTGTCTATGTAATACAGTATTTCAGAATATTCTTATGAAGCACATCCTAATTCTATTGCCCTTCCGGAAAATCTTCAGACTGTGTAGTGCTAAACATTGCATCATTTGCAAATTAATTCAACATTTAAACTATGACTGTACTACTAATATCTAACTATCTTTAATGCTTGTTCTCAAACTTTTGATCACAACCATACCAGAGCTTGATTGTTCAGCTTGACCTGCATGAGCATGGTACATGCTAGGTAGGAATTTGCACATGATTGCATGCTCAGGTTTCAGGCTTTTTACTGCAAGACCATAAGAGATAAGCTTCAAAATTGGCAGCAACTTGCAAGCTCTGTTTGTTAAAGAATAGCACAAAGGATGGTAGTGAAGGATGAGAATGAATACCTTCAACCTAGCAATGCGAATTGCTAACGTCACAGGACTGGACTGTTTTGCAAACAAATCTACAAGTGTTAGTGGTTACTGGTGCATTTGTTGAATAGTCAACAGAGTTCATTGTGTGCTCAACCTAGAATATAATTTCAGCTCTGCTCTTACCCAATTGTGTGTCATTTTTAAGCAAGACTTTGATTAGCAGGTTCAGATGTTTTTGATTAGAGTTAGAACTAAATTTTGGAGAAAGATTGATAATCATGACTGTCAGAGCGGCATGCATTTTGGGCTTTTTGTTTTTTTGTGGATCTAATCATTCCTACTATAGTATGAGGGCCCAGTAAAAACCTGGTGTTTTCACTATATGGGCTAGGGGGCTGTCATATTTGAAACCATCAGTTTCTTCCCCTTGCGTAAATGCAGCATGGAACATGATAAAAGAGGAATCTGAGCAAAGGGGAACTGAATGTACCCCACAGTGTCATGTTTGGTCATGTCTTTGCTTTGTTTCAGCAGGGGGGAAAGTTTTCGTGATTCTTGCTGCTTTGCATGTCCCAGCTGACACAGCAAAAAATCACTTTTTATTTGTGTATTTAGCCACATTATGTGGACGGGAAACCTTCTGCTGACCTCCAGCAACAGTCAGGCGGGCTTCCAAGTTTAGCAACTCTCAGCTATCAGCTGAACAGACCACTAGACGCTTTATAAACCATCTGTAATTTGGTTGAAGAGCATTTTTGGTTCACACATTGATTGGATGTCATATTAAATATACAAAAGTCCAGTGCTAAACCTTTTTTTTTAAGTTAAGTATCTGTTTTTATGACCATTTCTTAAGTATTCCAGAAATGTTCTTCTGTATGAGCTTAAATAATAATTCCTATTTATTTTGCAGACATAAGTGTTGTGGCAAAAGAAAGCATTGCTCCATCCACACAGCTGTTCTCAAGTGACAGCACATTCCTGAGTGAATGATATTCAAGACTTTCATTATTTAATTCACAGAGGGCCTTTTTTAAGAGTTATCAAACATCTTCACAATGATGTATTTAAAGAATATATGGGGCACAAGAAACATTAAAATGCTTAAACATTAAAATGCTTCAAATAACATGTAATGCCATGAATGCCTCGGCCACTGAACATGCAAGAAAATCCAGAAAATAGAGCAAAGAACAAGACGTCAATCCTGTTCATGGAGGGTGTTTCAACTGTCATTTGTCAACTTTGGCTAAGCCAGATCAGATTTCACTTGAGTAGGCAAAACATTGAATGCCTTTACTTCCTGCGTCATTGCTTTACCAATCTTAAATTCTATGGCTCAATATATCATTCATATAATTATTTTATATTTGTTTATTTATTTTTGAAATCATATACAGTATTATACTACCATTCAGAAGTTCGGAGGTCAGTATAATTTTTTATGCATTAAATTGAGGCATTTATAATGTTACAAAATATTTTTATTTCTAAATGCTGATCTTTTGAACTTTATATTCATCAAAGAATGCTTGAAAGATAAAATATCACGGTTTCCACAAAAATATAAAGCAGAACAACTGCACTGAACACTGAAAACTGGAGTAATGGCTGTTGAAAATTCAGCTTTGCCATCACAGGAATAAATTACATTTTAAACTATTTTAAAACAGAAAACAGTTATTTTAAATTGTAATAATATTTCACAATATTACTGTTTTACTGTATTTGTGATCAAATATATGCAGCCTTGGAAAACATTCAAAAAATCGTACCGATTCCAAACTATTGAGCGGTAATGTATTTTTAAGATTTATAAGTATATAATTATATAATGTGGAGTTTGATGAAAACCATGTTTTCAATCAAGAATATATATATGTTTTTCCTTTAATGCAATGTCTATTTGATTTTTGTTACATACAGACTCAATGGGGTCCAAAAAAAACCTGAAACCACATTAAAAAAATCTGGAATTTTTGCTCTAAATGTGGAGTTGAGTGCATGTTGACATTATATCAAAGGAAGAACATACCAAATGCTAAATATTCTGAAATTCAAATTTTTAATTGAATGAGATTAAACATTTTCAATCCTAAATTTCACTCAAATTGTTATGCTCAGTTTCCTTAACAAAAAAATGCATGCTTTCCATTTTTTTCCATTTTGTTTTGTCATAACAATATGAAGAAATTTTTCTTGGAACACAAAGCATGTTGCAACTAAACCTCATTGTTCAGAGAGCAAGGTCTTCGTTGTGTTCGGGTGGCTGGTATCTATCAGGACTGAATGCATTCAGTTGTCTTTGGGATTGGCAGAATGTAAAATGACATCTCACTGAATTGATAAAGCAGCCATATAGAAGGGCGTTTACCCCTCATCTTAGTGAATGATTTCCAGACCTCGCCAAATTACAGCCCGCAACCTCCAACCGTAAGCCATAACTACAGCTGAGAGACATTCTGTCATGGCCGCCATAGAAACAGTATCTGAGCGGAACATTTGCAATCAATGCACTCCCGTTTATGATAGCAAATATTCCAGCATGCCAACTGGCAGAGTCACTCGTAAAAGGGAATAGCCAACACTTCCACCTTATCCAGCTATTGTCCAACACTTGGCAAGAAGATTCGTCCATGCATGTCAAATAAACCAACAAGCATTAAGTGAGGGCAGGGTTCCACTTAGTGTAAGGTGGAGTACACAATTTCCAAATCGTCCAATTTAGCTTTGTTTTGTTGACGTTGGCCATGTCCAAATGAATTAAAAAGGGAGTGGGACCGTTCTGTCCTGAGAAGGGCTCATGTCATCGTTACAAATCCTGACTTAAGGTCTCCAGTGGCGGGCGAGGCCTGTTGTCACTTTGATAACCACTTCATCTCACTGGGCCTGGACGTTGAAACAAGATTTTAGCATGTGGAATTCCTTCTGGACAGGCTCGGGCACAGGGGATGATACCGCCAAGTTTTACTCAACCCATCTGCGCTGCTAAGGCAGAGGCAGGAAATACAATCACCCTCCACTTATTAAATATTTCACTTCTGGGGAAGATATGTCTACTCTGCACATGCTGAGCATTAAATGAGGGAAGTGAATGAATAAGAAAGGGAGTTTCTGTGGGCTGCTATTCCTCAAGTTCTTCAGTTTCTTGTGCTCTGGCTTGACAGGAGGGTTTTGACTCTGAAACACAGAGGGTTAATGGAAAATGTATTTGAACCCGTGGCACGACAAAGAACAGATCGTATTCCATTACATTCCTAGAACCCAGGCTAATCTTTTCCTTGTAACGGCTGATTGGTCCTACTGAGAGGTGTTGGTTATGCAGGTGTGTTGGTGCTGTGTTAGCGGATATCTTGCTTAGTCAGATCTATTCAGTTGAGCTGGTTGTCAGCCCCCACCCTTTTAAATCCTCGGCCAAAAGCAAATAGCGTTGGAAGTCGTGGTGGGGGTATATGTGTAGTATATGTGCCATATGTGCCCTTAAAAGGCAACACTTCAATCCCTGTGGTTTTCATTAAGGAAGGGTGGTGACATGTCCATGCTTAAGTGAAGTATGCTCCACACTCCATGAATTTAGTGCATGAGACTGAGTGGAAACAAAGAACTAGTGTTGTCCTGTGCACAGCCCAGCTCAGTAACTGGCATCGATCCGCATTTTAATGACTGTGGGATAAAACCATTTAAACTACATGGCTTTCAACATCTGGATCATTGCTTGTCCAATATTAAAGTCTGTCATTCAAAAAATACATATACATACATGCATACATATATATATATATATATATATATATATATACAGTTCTTTTCAAACGTTTGTGGTCAGTAAGATTTCTTAAAATGCTTTCGAAAGGTAATGTATTTATTTGATCAAAAATACAGTAAAAACAATAATATTGTGAACTGTTTTCTATTTTAATAAAATTTATAATTTAATTTATTTCTGCGATGGCAAAGCTGGATTTCCAGCAAATTACTCTGGTCTTTAAAGTATTAGTCCACTTTCAAATAAAATTTTCCTGATAATTTACTCACCCCTATGCCATCCAAGATGTTCATGTCTTTCTTTCAACAGTCGAAAAGAAATTAAGGTTTTTGATGAAAATATTCCAGGATTATTCTCCTTATAGTGGACTTCAATGGCCTTCAGACAGTTGAAGGTCAAAATTACAGTTTCAGTGCAGCTTCAAAGGGCTTTAAACGATACCAGACGAGGAATAAGGGTCTTATCTAGTGAAACGATTGGCCATTTTCGGAAAAAAAAACAACCGTATATGCTTGGCTCCGAAAATGGCCAATCGTTTTGTTAGATAAGACCCTTATTCCTCGTCTGGTATCATATGGTATCAAGTCCACTATAAGGAGAATAATCCTGGAATATTTTCATCAAAAACCTTAATTTCTTTTCAACTGAAGAAAGAAAGACGTGAACATCTTAGATGACATGGGGTTGTGTAAATTATCAGGAAATTTTTATTAAAAAGTGACTAATCCTTTAATGTCACATGATCCTTCAGAAATCGTTCTAATGTTCATTTCTTATTACCAATGTTGAAAACAGTTGCATCACAGTTTCCACAAAAATGTTATGCAACAGATTTTGTTCAAGATTCTTTGATGAATAGAAAGTAAAAAACAAAACAAAACAGTATTTATTACAAAAAATTAACATTAATTTCTTCCCAAACTTTTGAACAGTATATAAGTTTAAATATGCAAGTATTTATAAGTTTGTTCTGTATTATATAACACGTAGACTTGTAAAAGTCTTGATGTTTGAAGGTTTTATGGGCCTTACAAACAGATTTATGTGCAAGTGTGGAGGAACACTTCATTACCCGGAATGCCATTACCTTTTGAATTTCTTTGAAGTGCAATTCAGTAAATGTCAATTCCTGTTATTTCAATTCCCATTCACCTTCCTTTAGGTTTGACCAAATGTATTTAAATTCTCTGTCATTAATTAAAAGGGAGCCAGTTTCATAATTCAGAATTTTGCACAACCCTTCATCTCAGACTGAAGCTTACAGCGTCAACTTTTACTTCCCCCAGGGTTGAACGTCAGTAGTCCAGTCTAAAAGTCACTTATGATACAGTGACATGTTGTCCTTGGGTGGAGGACTTCTCACGTGGATGAGTTGCAGAGGAAGTGACTTTAATTTTTAACAGGCAGACCATTTATTTTTCCACCTTATCCCCTGGCTGCGTTAACGATAAGCCTTGTGGTATTGTATTTTATATTTAGATCTCCTTCCGATGGACTGGCACACTCGGGCTGTTATTATGCGAGACGGTTGAGAAGGGTGTGGGGTCTGTCATGGCATTACTGGACAGTCCATCCTCGATAGGGATAGGGACAGATGCGTCAGGCGCCAACCGAACGCCCCCGCATCCTTCCCTCTAAGAAGAGGTCAGGAAGCCACAGGAAATATATGGGCAACTCAGCACCATAAAGAGCCCCTTACTGTCCGTTCAGTGTTCTGAGGAGGAATTCAACAGCAGGGCCAATTATTTGCACAGCTGATTTGTGACACATCTTCACCTCAGTAGATGTGTGTTGAGAATTGTCAGAAAGCAAGCTTAATAGAAGAAAGTTTGGGAATTGACATCTTTATCCTTAATTCAAATATTATGATATTTTATAAACATATTGCATAGTTGTGTTTGGAATCAAGTGTTTTATTTTTGATAATGCAATGAAAGGTAAATAAACTGTTAAAACAGTTTTATTTGATAATAATATTTTAAACGCTTTTCAATTCGGTTTTTGAACTGGTCATAGTACCATTACTGCTGCTACGGCGGTGATAAACGACCTTATTGGTGTCCTGAATAGAAAACAACTCTGCACAGCCTTATTTGTGGATCTATCCAAGGTGTTTGATTCTGTGGTAAATGAATTGCTGCTGAAAAAACTTAGCAGTGCTGGTTTCAGACCAGGGATGGTGAAATGGTTTAGAAATTATTTGGCAGATTGGACTCAGTGTGTTATGTGGAGGATCACAAATCTGAATTTCTTGATATTTCCAAAAGGGGTCACCCAGGGTTCCATTTTGTTTTCTATTTATTTTTTGTAACCTTGGCCAGATCTGTTCCTTGCCACAATTCTGTCTCTGAGCTCTTCAGGCAGTTCCTTTGACCTCATGATTCTCATTTGCTCTGACATGCACTGTGAGCTGTAAGGTCTTATATAGACAGGTGTGTGGCTTTCCTAATCAAGTCCGAATCAGTATAATCAAACACAGCTGGACTCAAATGAAGGTGTAGAACCATCTCAAGGATGATCAGAAGAAATGGACAGCACCTGAGTTAAATATATGAGTGTCACAGCAAAGGGTCTGAATACTTAGGACCATGTGATATTTCAGTTTTTCTTTTTTAATAAATCTGCAAAAATGTCAACAATTCTGTGTTATTCTGTCAATATGGGGTGCTGTGTGTACATTAATGAGGGAAAAAATGAACTTAAATGATTTTAGCACATGACTGCATTATAACAAAGAGTGAAAAATTTAAGGGGGTCTGAATACTTTCCGTACCCACTGTATATGCACATAAGAATATATATATGGGTTTATATACCCATATTCCAGGATGACAAAGCCAAGATTCATCAGGCTCAAATTGTGAAAGAATGGCTGGGAGGGAGCATGAAGAATCATTTTCAGACATGAAAATGCACCTCTGCACCTTTGAGTCCACACCTTAAATTCATTGAGAGTCTTTGGGATGTGCTGGAGTAGACTTTACAGAGTGCTTGACTCTTGCATTGCTAATACAAGATCTTGACCAAAAATTGATACACAACATTTATTTCCATCAAGAGGTGCATAATTATTTGTCGAGATCTGCAGTATATACCGTTTAAGTTTGCCTGGTTAGGCTAAGAACTCTTTTGGGAACATTACTTGCTGGTCACCTGGATCCGTAACACAACATATACTGGTGACCAGCTTTGCTAGTCCTTTCACTATATGAACTTGGTGACCACTTGACTTTCATTTGGACTGGTTAATGACATACTGTTCTTGAAGCCTGCCAAAACCTCTCAAGTAATCAGACAAATTTGTTAGCCCATGTAAATGTGTTCATCCCAAAGGAAAGGAATGGAAATGATGAAGGATGGGTGTGAGCACTGACCTCAATGAGAGCCCGCCTGCTTCATCAAAGATTTCTTTGGAATGTAAAAAAGTGCTGCTGCACATAAGAAAGTGAGATCATTATAAACTATAGCCAGCAAAGTGCATTGGCAGTCCTTTTGACCATCTGGAAGATATACTTGCATTTATGTTTTAGGTTTAATGGTATGAAATTTACTAATGGGGGAATTCTGAAGAATTGTATTGGATGGCCAAGATAATGTTCCCATATTCACTATCTTCTCCAATTTTCAAGACAAATGCGAATACTGCTTCTACAAATAAAAAAAACAGAATTTCTCCAGATATGCTGTGAATCAGTGTACGACGTTGACGAAAGTGACAGCTCCATGTGCTGCATTTCAAGTGAAAGTAATTGGTGTAGAAACAGTTTTCACTCAGATATTGCTAGTTGATTTCACAATCAATGACAAAGTAACACATTGAATTAAACATGAAATTTTGAAGTGAATAGAAGTAAAACGTGAAAATTGTATTTTCTTGTAAAACATACAATAATCTTTGTTTTATGTACAACTTTGAAAAAGTTTTTTTTTTTTTATTAGGAACAACATGAGGGTGACTAAACAATAAAAGAATGTAGCATTCGGTCTCCACTGTGTGACTAATGGATAACCTTATTATCTGTTTTGACAGTATTGGAGATCCTGCAGTTGGTGACAAAAAGAGATTTGTTTTTGGCTGACACTCACATTCTGGAGCTGGAGCAGGAGTGTAGGGAGGCCGAATCTCCTACGGCAGGGGGCAATGAGGATTTCACCAGCCCCAGCAGCAAAGACAGCAGTCGGCGCAAAGCCAAAGATGTGGAGCTGCTCTACGAGGCCCTGCAGAAAGAGTTGTGGGATGTGGTAAGGGATTCTTTGCGTTGCCCCACCGCTGGGCCCAACCTGGGCCTGGTGGTGCAGGTGATTCAACAGGAGGAGCAAGCCGATCGGGACTGGGCTCAGAGTGAAGGAGCCGCTCCAGGAGGCCCACGGCCAAGGGAATTCAAGAAACGCTGGAGGGAGGCGGTAGTCGAGTTGGCTGATGCAAATTTACCCCAGCATGAAGAAGCACGGGCAGGCGAGCTCGCAGCTTACCTGGATAAGCTGAGAGTCCGTATGGTGGAGGACCTCGGAGCGGCTCGGCGTAATGTGGTGTCTGTATATCCGGTTGAATATGACTCCTTCCAAGTGTACACACATAGCTACCACCAGGCTGTTACCCGTCGTCTCCAGGCTATCACCAATGGAGAGCTGCAGATCATTGACATATACTCTATGCTAGACTGGCTCTACAATATTTACAATAGGTAAACACCAGCAGTTTGACTAGTTTTATGTCCTAAAAAGGGATAGTTCCTTAAAAAGAATTTTAATGAATATCCATATCACCTCTTCTCATAAAATGAAACCAAACAGGTTGTCAAGCTCCAAAAAAGTACTATAAAAGTGGTCCATATGACGTCTTCTGAAGCCATATTCAAATGTGATTTTTCAGGTTTGACGGCATCAGTTCTTGTGTGTCGTGCAACTGGACAAAATGCAGCGAGTTTGAAACTGCATGTGTACAAATGAGATTTGAGGATTGAAGTTTTTTTGTGGTTGACCACTCAAACTTCAGTCTGTTCCACAAATCTTTCATGTGACTTTAGAAGACTTTGAATTTAGCATATTTATTTTTTTGTCATGTTTTGGAGCTTGATAGGCCCAGTCCTCATTTACTTGTAAGAAACAGACAGGATAGTATGCAAAATATCTATTTTTGTGTTTCACAGAAAATAGAAAATCTTCTGTTGAGAGATGAAATGACAGATTTATGACTGACAAAATTCTTTTAGTGAAACATTTTCACTACCATTGAAAAGTCTGGAGTCAGTAAGATTTTTTTGTTTTTTTGTTTTAAAGATATTACTTTTATTCTGTAAGGATGTATTCAATTGAAGAAAAGTGGCACAAAAGACATTTATAATGTTACAAAAGATTTTACAAATGGATGCTGTTCTTTTTTTTTTTCATCAAAGAATCCTGAAAAAAGCAACAAAAACAGGCAGCACAACTGCTTTCAACACTGATAATAATGATATGCAAATCAGCATATTAGAATGATTTCTGAAGGATCACGTGACACTGAAGACTGGAGTAATAATGCTTTGCATTTTATATTTTAATTTTATATATATATATATATATATATATATATATATATATATATATATATATATATATATATATATATATAATATATTAATATATAATTAATATATAAAATTAATATATTTAAAAATATATTAATATATTTAAATTTTTTAAATATATTAAATATATTAACATTTTAAAATATTAAAATAGAAGACAGTTGTTTTAAATTGTAATAATATTTCACAATATTACTGTTGTTACTGTATTTTTGATCAAATAAATGCGGCCTTGTTGAGCATAAAGGCCTGTTCACACCAATAACAATAAAGAGAACTATATTAGTGTTCAAACCAACACACAACATCGTTCTGTTTATTCTAAGCACATGCAGCTATGTCGCCTGCCACTTTAAATGCTCAGGATGGATTCTGATTGGCTGTCGATGATTATATTGTTCATCAGCTTCTGAAAGTGATTCCCATGATATTGTTTCTCTGTGCCTTAATAGTTTTGGTGTGACTCACACTATTCTTTTATATTTAGAAAAATGTTTAGAACTTTATAGTTATCGTCCTTAGTGTGAACAGGCCTTAAGAGACTTTTTTCAAAAATATCATCAAAACGTACTGACCCCAAATTTCTGAATTGAACGGTAATGTACCAGAGTAATAATGAAAATTTATGCAATGGCCTGTTTTCTAGTTTGTATTGTTGCACTGACCATATCCATTTGTCAAGCCACATACAGCTAAAGCAAACCTAAAACAGATTGTTATAAATAGCTTCTGGTTGATATGAGAGGTGAAACCCACTCTTGTACCTTCCCATTCCTGTTCCTTCATAATTCAATGTTTCCTTATGAGTGAAGTCCAGACTCAGTTTGTGATTTGCTCTTCCTGTTGTTGCTGCAGAGATGTCCTTGGAACAGTCACCATAACAACACCCATTAACCTCTCGCAGCTCGGCCCACTGCTGCCGACAGAGACGGTGGAAAAACTGGAGCTCGACTGCCTCAACTCAGTCAGGGTAAGAACTGAAATTCCCAATCCTTGTCCCCAAGTATCTTCTTGCCTTTTCTGTGTACCTCGAACAACGGCACATCCTGTCCACTCAAAGAGATGGCTGGTCGTTGCAACCTGCGCGGTCAATTAGAGTGCGGCATTTCAGGGTCAACGCACGGCTTTCCTGTCTACAATGAGCACTACACAATAGGAGTCAGTTTGACAACACATTTTTCCTTTCACTCATTAAACAACATGAATGTGTGGTCTTTCAATAATCCTTTAGCCCATCCAGAAAAGAGTATCATTAGTTGAATGTCTTAATAGTGTGATTGTTTCCTTATGGATGCAGTCGTTTCATATGTACCTAGCGCCCTACATGGCCACCCAGCACACAGCAAGGATGCTGTTAATGAGTGTGTTGAAATGTTGTGTTTTCCAGGGGAAAGTGACCAATGAGCTGTCTCAGGTTCTGGAGGAGGAGGAAAAGAAATGGCTGGACACCCTGAACATCGAAGAGTATCAGATACCTCTGGCTCGCACTGTTATTCAGGTCAGAGCAGGGCCGCATGGACCATTTATGATCATTTATATATAATAAGATATTGTGCTTGAAGTCAGAGCATGGGATATCACATTACCTTAAACCATTTTCTCAGTATTGAGTGCAATATGTGCAGCAGGTTTTAGACACTGGGTCTGTTGTTAAAACAAAACATAAGACATGCTGAATGGCATCCATGCACCTCTGTGTAACGAGAAAATCGTCTCCTAACTTGAACCAACACAAATAAACTTCCCATTGTGAGCATGTTTCCATTACAGTATATTGTTTTTGCAGGCTCTCTATTGCACCCTAGTGGTCATAAAGGGTATTAAGGAAAATGTCAAGTTACGTTATTTGCTAAAGTAGAAGATCATTGAGCAAGATATTTCAAGACGAAATTGAGGAATTAAAATAATTTTCTAACTGTTTTTAACTCAATAAATTCACTTAATAACATATTTTCTCACATTTTTTTATTATAGAGGCTACAGGAGGACCTTGAGAGATCTGCAGCCGTAAACAGACATTTGGGCTCACGGGTTGCTCAATGCAGTCTCAACGGACTAGCAGATTTCCTGTACAGGTGGGAAAATAATACATGAAAATGTTTGTAGTGAGTACAAAAAAAAAAAAAAAATAATAATAATAATAATAATACTTTTAATCAGCAAGGATACATTATAAAATAAAACATTATTACTGTTTTGATTCATAAATATTACCTGGTGAGCAAAAGAGACTTCTTTCAAAAACATTAACTTTGAACGGTAGTGAATGTTAGGCTCTATATGGAGTTCCAAGTTAGGAGCTTAAATTATAACCCATTTTTATTTTTATTTAATTAAATAAAATTTAATTTAGTTAATTTCCATAGAAAATGTGTCATGTGCTTTGTTTTTGATGCAAAGTTTTCAGAGAAAGGTGGAGATGTTCCATGAGATGCTAGTGAGCAGCTTTGGAGAAAATGAAGACGGTTATATCGCTAAAACCATCGCCCTTGTCAACTGCTGTCCATCATTTAGGTGAGTTCCCTCAAAATCATTAATTTATACATGATGTTTTTTTTTTTTTAGTGTGTTTAAAGTGCTGGGTAGATTAATTACAAATTGTAGTCAGTTACTGCTTCCAAATTACATGACAAAAATTGTTGTTCGTAACAATCCATTACATTAAACATTTAAGGTGATATAATCTGACTACTTTTTGATTACTTTTAGATTACTTTTGACTCGTTTATTACATTAATCTGAATATGATAATATTGTACCATATTGATATAAAACTACAAAGTGTAATAAAATATATACCATTCTTCGTTATCAACAACATGAAGTTCATTAAATATTACATTATGCCAGGGTTTTCCCAGACTGGGGTTCGTGAGTTTAATGAAAAGTTAATTAAATCATAAACATTTATAATTAATCATTTTAAAATTTTAACAATCAAAATAAACACTTACCAAAAAAGATTTTAAAGGTGCCCTAGAATCAAAAATTGAATTTACCTCGGCATAGTTGAATAACAAGAGTTCAGTACATGGAAAAGACATACATTAAGTTTCAAACTCCATTGTTTCCTCCTTCTTATATAAATCTCATTTGTTTAAAAGACCTCAGAAGAACAGGCGAATCTCAACATAACACCGTCTGTTACGTAACAGTTGGGATCATTAATATGTACGCCCCAAATATTTGCATATGCCAGCTCATGTTCAAGGCATTAGACAAGGGCAGCCAGTATTAACGTCTGGATCTGAACAGCTGAATCACCAGACTAGGTAAGCAAGCAAGGAAAATAGCGAAAAATGGCAGATGGAGCAATAATAACTGACATGATCCATGATATCAAGATATTTTTAGTGATATTTGTAAACTGTCGTTCTAAATGTTTTGTTAGCATGTTGCTAATGTACTGTTAAATGTGGTTAAAGTTACCATCGTTTATTACTGTATTCACAGAGACAAGAGCCGTCGCTATTTTCATTTTTAAACACTTGCAGTCTGTATAATTCATAAACACAACTTCATTCTTTATAAATCTCTCCAACAGTGTAATGTTAGCTTTAGCAACGCAGCACCATCAAACTCATTCAGAATCAAATGTAAACATCCAAATAAATACTATACTCACATGATCCAATTCATGCATGCAGTATGCATGACGAACATCTTGTAAAGATCCATTTGAGGGTTATATTAGCTGTGTGAACATTGTTTCGAGAGCTCGGGAGGGCAGGGAGCGAGAGATTTAAAGGGGCCGCGCAGCCTGAATCGGTGCATGGTTAATAATGCCCCAAAATAGGCAGTTAAAACAATTAATAAAAAAAAATCTATGGTGTATTTTGAGCTGAAACTTCACAGACACATTCAGGGGACACCTTAGACTTATATTACATCTTTTGAAAAGACGTTCTACGGCACCTTTAAATACATTTAACTTGTTTACCTGCATGTCATCTGACCATTAATCGACATCAGAGAGCCGCAAACTTAATTTTATTATTATTATTAATCATAATAAGAGGGTACTTCAGGTAAATATATTAGATTGAAGAAGTTCAGCTGACAAAAAAGTTGGGGAATCCCTCCATTGCATGTAAATATGAAATAACACTTCCAGAGACAGCAATACGTGGTTAAATGACTCACTGAGTGATAATTCAAATAATTATAATTCGTAAGGAGTTGATTAGATATGCAGTGTTGCAATGTTGAGAAAACACTTAAATGTGAAATGATTTCTGTAAATCCAGTGAACAAATGCTGTGAGGATCTCAGTTTTCAGTGATTGGCACTTGATGAGTGTCTGTTCTATGTGTGCAACTCCACAAACCTAGAAGACCTTCTGAAAGTACATAAGCACCAGGCTTTTTAGAAAGGAAAATGATAAAAAAAGTAGTAGTAGGGAAAATCAATGAATTATGAATAATTTACTGCCATTGTGAGAATAACATGTAATCATGTAATTAAAAAAAGTAACTGTAGTCCGATTACAAGTATTTTAAAGCATAATATAATCTAATTACAAGTACTTCATTTTTGGAATCTGATTACGTAATCCAGATTGCATGTAATCAGTTACTACCCAGCTCTGTGTGTTTCTAATATATAAACTGGTGTGTTTAGGAGCTTTGTGGAGCGTTGCAGCCAGTGTGACCCCACAACCAGCGAGGACTCGATTCGTAGAGCCAACACCTCTCTGGACAGGATAGTCAATTTGAGTGTGAGAGTGCTGAACGACAGACTTTTTGAGCATATCAGGGTGAGGCTGCCACAGATCACCCAACACTTCCTCACATAGACATGTTTGTGGCGTAGACACGCACGCACATAATCTTGACATACCTTATGTTCATCATGTGCCTTTGTCCAAGAATATAAAGAATATCTTATCTGCATTTCCCCTGTGGGTTGTTCTCAAGGATGTTTTGCACAGCTACTCTGCCTCTGACACACTAAAATAGCAGCACTATGTGAAAAACACTAGTGAATTAGATGTTTTTGGCTTGACGCCGAACAGTATTCAATGTTTTCTTTACAGACTGGCATTACCAGCTCTCATGGGCCACATAGTTTTGCTGCATCCTTTTTTACCATGATGGTGCCCTAACAGGAAGTTAGCTGTACTCTCTTGACTCTAAATATGTAAACCCTCACATCCTGATGAAGGCAAATATAGTACATTCCAGTGTGTACTGAGTATGTCAATTCTAATCCCGTGCTTTCGGTCTCATCTCACATAGCCCTTCTTTGATAAGCTGATTAAACGGAAATGGTTGAGCAACACTGAGCCTTTTGAGCAAATTGAGGCGCTCATTAAAGAACACTTCAAGAAGTTTTGCAGGATGGACAAGCCACCTTATGAGGTAAATTAAGATGTCAATAATGTAAATTTCTTCTCTCAGACTTGCCAGATTATTATAGTTGATGTTTAACAGAATGTATTTTACTGCTTTGTTAGCCAGTTTTTTTAATCTACATGGCTCTTTAAAATTTCGATTTGTCAGTCGTAATTTTGTGGTCAAATATTTTGGAAAATGACTGCTAAAATCTATATAGTTCTCTCAACTTTTACTTTTTACATACTCAAATCAATTTTTTATGTCCAATTATGTATTTATTTGTTTAGCCATATATAATAGGCTGGATAATGTACAGTTATCCCAAACTAAACCCATTCGGTTTGAAACAAGACCCCATTTGTTACATATCTGTCCATGTTAGGGTTATAAGAAGCAGCTGACTGTACTTTATCTCTTATTTATGTTGTCTTTTAAGGTCCTGGTAGTGGAGGTGCACCGGCGCGTGATGACTGAATATGTGCGGGCCATCATGAGGGGCAGAATTATCTGCACATCACTGAAAATGAGGAAGAGAATGGCAGGCCGCCTTCGTGACGAAGGAAAGCACCTAAAAACTCTCTTCAAAGAGTTGGTGAGTCACTTATCTAAAAGATCAAAGTAAATGTTTTTTGTTTTTCCAACTGACCTGTTCTGTAATAAGTATAGAATAAAATTTTATGTAAAAATGCTTAATTTTTAAGGTAAAAATGTTTAAAAATTTAAGGTAAAAATGCTTAAAACTTGTATATATCATACAAGTTTTAACTAATTAACTAATTAATCACACACACGTTTTTCTGTAATTAATCTCAATTAATTGCACTTAACATTAAAGTTTTTAATATATTTTAAGATTATAATAATTTCACATTTTATCTACAAATTAATGGAGAAGCAACATAAAGACAGTATATTTTAAATATTTGATCTAACATGTAGAAAATACACAGAAATTGAATAAAGTTAATCAAACACTTCACAGTCTATATATAGATACTAGGGCTGTCAATCGATTAAAATTTTTTATCTAATTTATTACATACTCTGTGATTAATTAATCTAAATTAATCGCATACATAATTTTTCTGTGAAAGTATTAAATATTTCAATTCAAATGAATCAATGCAGGGTTTTTCCTGGGTCAGAAATGGTCTGTCGGTGGTGACAGACATGGTCATCCACACAAACAGTAAAAAGTGCCCTACCCACGTGATCTGCGAGCCCGATACTGACAATAAAGTTCCCGTCACTCTCACTGTAATTCTTTCTTGCCCTCTTTGCAAAAAAATAAATAAATAAAAAGTGATTTTATAGCTTTGTAAGAGAAGATGCTTTTTTGCTAAACCTGAAAAGTATTAAAAAGTAGCATTTAGAAGTTATATTAACTAATAATGTAATTTTCTACCATATACAATTGAATGCACCTAGCTAACAACAACTTGCTTTGTTCTGGTTTCACCTCACTCCTAAACTAACTGATTTTATAGGTAGCCCTAATTTACTACACATTGTCATTTAAATAACCTGAAAATATTGTGGATTATTAAGGCAAATTTTTCTAACCACTCTTGCTAAATGGGGTAAGCACACTTATGTTCTCATTTCAGAGTTGTTCGAGTAAATGATTCATTATAGACTGTGTGGACAGATCAGTTGTTGTCATGATTCATTAAAATGAATCTGTTCAAATGAGTCATTAGGTCACGAATTGGAAATTAGTGGACGTTGACGCGTTGCTTGCGAATCGCGACTGTTATTAGTACACATTGCAAAATATTTGTTGACACAGAAAACACTTCACCACTGGATAGGATTTTCTTTTTGTTTACTGAAAGTGTGGTTTATGTCAGCTGCACGTGTAGGGTGCCTGTCAGAGAAGATGAGGTGACGTTCTTTTGAGCACTATTCACACCCAGCGGTTATTCAAACATTCTCCGGATGCGCTTCGTGAAACATGGATTTTTAACATTGGACTTTTAGCATTGTGTCAGTTGATTTAGATTATTATGTGTGAGGTAGAGAGAGTGCAAAGACGGTGCTTACTTTGAAGACAGAGAGAGCTCACGCGCACGACCGACAGAACGGCTCCAGGTTCAAAGGTCAATACGAAATGGATTAATCTGCGTTATTTTTTTTAACGCGTTATTTTTTCTCAGATTAATTAATCGAAATTAACACGTTATTTTGACAGCCCTAATAGATAAATTATTATTAAAGTTACAAAAGTTGTTTAGTCGAGAGCAGTGAGAGATTTTCTCTTTTTATTTTGTTCTTTGATTACCATTAATGACAGACAACAGCAGGTTTATTAGGCTGCTGTCACTTTAAGACCTGCTGCACATGACGCGGATCTGACATGCATCCCATTTTCTCACCACACTTTACGTTCATTTAAGATTTTGTGGCTTAAATGAATGCAGCCGGTGCGCTGTCTGATGCAGCTGTCTCTGTGCATGATTCGTGTTTCTGTCACACCCACAGGAGATTCACAGACAGCATGCCAGTACAGCACTGAGGTCTCTTTTGTGTCTTGTTGCACTTGAATGGTTTAAAAACATTTGCATGAATAAGAGCGTGATCATATAATATAACACTAGCTGAAGGATGGCTAAAAAAACGGATGCTGTGTTAAATATTTTTAACACGTTAAACAGAAAAAAATTATCACATGCATTAACGTGTTAATTTTGTCAGCCCTAAATATACAGTATATTTCTGTTTTCTATTTTATCCCATAAGCATGAAACAAGTTGAACACCTCATATGTTACTGCAACATGAAAAGTGTAGACCTTACCGGACATTTAGGAAATTTGGAGATTAATTTGTAGTACTTTTATTAATAACTTTATTTGATATCTTTTATTTATAAACATATATTTTTCATGAAATCCTCATTCCCAGATTCATCACACTTGTCAAAATGTCATGTCCTGTTTTTAGCTAGCTGCTAAGTATCTTTTAATCACCCCAAAATCATCTACAGCCGACAACTTTCAAACAAAAGAGATGTTTTGAATAATGGGCATTTCGGGAGTGGACATGGAGGCAGATGGCCAAACAGGCCCTTGGCTCCAAAGGGCATCTCTATGACCCACCCAAATGGTCCTTTCCCCTGTGCAGCGTCCGCCCCTTGCTCCAGTTAAAACATCCGTTTGTCACCTTGGTGGACAACAGGATGCCCTTGTTTATGGAAGAATGTCCAGGCCTGGGCCTTTGAAGTCATGACTTGCCTTTAAGGTCAAACTGAGAGTCAGGAAGAACTGCCTTGGTGTAATGGGCATACAGATATTACTCTCAATCAGAACAACATGTGCTCCTATACTTAATCCTCTATGTGTTTTGTTTTTCCAGACACAAGGGTAAAAATAGCCATTTCTGATTGTACTTTGGAGTTGTTTGGGCCCTGTGATCTTTGGCTGTCTTTCAGAAGTCATTGTACTTTTTATTTTCGGAAAATGTCTTATTTTGAGTGTGTTTAATCTGAGCATTCATCTACATGTTCCAGTGGCTCATTGGTCTTAGCATATGAAGGATTTAGCTATCTGATTTTGACGGATCTGATGTTATCTTGATTGTTTGACCCCATCCAGGAATCCTCCGCCTCATGGCTCGACAGTGCTATCCCTCACCTATCGGAGATCATTCTCTTGGAGGACACTCCCTCCATCCAAATGGAAGTTGGCGTACTGGTACGGGAATTCCCTGACATACGGTGAGTGTCTTGAGGTGCAGCGTGCCGCTATGCCGGGACACCTTGTAACCCCTGATATGATCAAGGTCAAAAAGCAGAGAGCTGAGGTCATCTGACAAAATATGGTCATTCTGTTTGAGAGCAAAAGAGGGGCTTGTAAAAGCAAACAAGACCTTTGCGGTTTCCTGATTTTTATGAGAGACTGTTTGGTTATCCTAGATTCGCATGAAAGGTGTACAGTTGTCCAGCTCTGGATCCTCACTGAGACAAAGCAAAAACACAGGCATCCTGCCAGGGCCTGACCTAAAGCTCAATGGTTTAACCTAGAGAGGGCAGTTGCCTAATCAAGAGTTCTGCTGAATCCAGAGGAAGCTCTCTTTTGTGGAATGTGTGCTAAATAAAGCTTGAAACTTCAGATACATGACCTAGATGTGCTGTGGGCTCCATTGTTTAGCTTTAGCAACACCTTTGGGTTTTAAACTGATGAACACTTGGAATCTCTCCCATATACCATCTATATCCTTGCGCATTTTATGATCTAGGAAAACTTTAAATGAACAGGAGCCAACTCTTGAAAGGTTAAATGAGGATTCTTTGCACTTTTTTTTAGCAATGCTACAGACATTATAGCACATTATAAAGAATTTACAGTTAAAGGGATAAAACAAAAATTCTGTCATCATTTACTCACCCTCAAGTTGTTCCAAAACTGTATGCATTTCATTCTTCTGCTGAACACAAAAGAAGAAAAATATGGGTTACCAAACAGTCGATGTTTTCTGGGAAAAAATGTTTTTGAATAATTTTGGCTTGTACTTTAAAGGGTTAGTTCACCCAAAAATGAACTCACCCTCACTTTTGTTCATCTTCGGAACACAGATTAAGATCTTTTTGATGAAATCTGAACTTTCTGTCCCTCCATAGACAGCCTATGCAATTGAAACTTTGACGCTTCAAAAAGTTCATAAAGAGATTGTATTGATCGTATCGATGTATTGAGTGGTCTAGTCCAAATTTTCTGAAAAGACTCAATCACTTTTTATGAAGAACGGATTGAATATAGGCTTTTATTCACATAATAACATTAATCAGCTTACACATCAGATATGGTCTGTATTGTAAAAAGCGCTACATAAATGAAGATGACTTGACTTGATGTTTGAGCTTCCGCCATAGGTTTGTTCTTGCGCGTCATGCAGGTTCATTTGAGCTTCTGTTTATGTTCGCTATTACAAGATGTAAGTCCTAGATGTCCCCTGAATGTGTCTGTGAAGTTTCAGTTCAAAATACCCCATAGATTTTTTTTAATTAATTTTTTAAACTGCCTATTTTGGGGCATCATTAACTATGCACCGATTCAGACTGCGGCCCCTTTAAATCCTCTCGCTCCCCGAGCTCTCGACTATAATACAGTGCATTTACAAAGTTCACACAGCTAATATAACCCTAAAATGGATCTTTACAAGATGTTCGTCATGCATGCTGCATGCATGCGTCGGATCATGTGAGTATGGTATTTATTTGGATGTTTACATTTGATTCTGACTGAGTTTGAGGCTGTGCTCCATGGCTAAAGCTAACATTACACTGTTGGAGAGATTTAGAAAGAATGAAGTTGTGTTTATGAATTATACAGACTGCAAGTGTTTAAAAATGAAAAAAGCGACGGCTCTCTTGTCTCAGTGAATACAGTAAGAAACGATGGTAACTTTAACCACATTTAACAGTACATTAGCAACATGCTAACGAAACATTTAGAACGACAATTTACAAATATCACTAAAAATATCATGATATCATGGATCATGTCAGTTATTATTGCTCCATCTGCCATTTTTCGCTATTGTTCTTGCTTGCTTACCTAGTCTGATGATTCAGCTGTGCACAGATCCATACGTTAATACTGGCTGCCCTTGTGTAATGCCTTGAACATGAGCTGGCATGCAAATATTGGGGGCGTACATATTAATAATCCCGACTGTTACATAACAGTCGGTGTTATGTTGAGATTCGCCTGTTCTTCGGAGGTCTTTTAAACAAATGAGATTTACACAAGAAGGAGGAAACAACAGTGTTTGAGACTCACTGTATGTCATTTCCATGTACTGAACTCTTGTTATTCAACTATGCCAAGATAAATTCAATTTTTGATTCTTGGGCACCTTTAAAATGAAAGTCTTTTCCAGAACAGTTTCAGTACTGACCACTCACCATGCAACAATGACCCTGTTGCTGTTTATTTAAGTAGTTTAGACATTCTAAATGTTTCATTGTTTTAATGACACTTTGTTTATTGCAAATATGACAGTATGGGCCCTATCATACACCTGGCTCAGTGTTTTTTTTTGCTAGTTTCAGCCTAACCCAGTTATCTTTTTCACATCCTGTGCCACGTTTTTTAAATAGCAAATGCACTCCTGGCCATATGTTCACCCATGGGCGTGCTGATCTGAAAACGAGGTGTGTTCAGGCGCATTGTTGGCTTGTTGCTATTTTGAGGCAACTGAAAACATCTGTGCTATTGACCAAAAAAAAACAGGTCTAAAGTCAGTCTTTTTTTTGTTGTTGTTATTTAAAGGGCGCGTTAGTAATATGCACATATAGGCGGGTGCACAACACGCGTACGCTGCTTGTTACTCACACAGGGACGCGCAGCAGCACACAAACATGCCAAATATTAAAAATAAAAGGATTACAATGTAAAAGATTATTATTGTGTACATGAAGATTAAAATGCCTACATGTCATAATGGATAGTCACTGCATGTATCAGAATTACCTATTTGCAGTAATGATGAATGAAACTGGCTAATTATTTGACCAATCATGACAATACACACTTGTATTTAAACGGACTCGTCAGGTTGACGATGTCTATATTCCGCCGTGGTACAAGCGCACCTGGCTTTTAAAGGGAATGGGAGATGAGACTTTGATTGGTTTATTGCACGTTACACCCAAAACACACCCATGACTCAATAAGAGACTAGGTACAATCCTTTTGGATCATGCACCTGGTGCGCCATCCATTTTTTCTGCCGTTAAACTAGCTAAAGTGGATTCAGACACACCCTAAGTGCACCTGCGCCATGCGTTTCAGACCATGAGTTTAGATTGTTAAAATAGGGCCCAAAGCCTTATACTGTACATCAATCAAGAGTGAATAAATCTTTCTTGTATTTTGCAGGAGGAAGCACGTCTCTGCCATTCTCAATATCCGTGGGATGACCCGACAAACAGAGAGGCAGGAGATCTTGAATATAGTGAAAGACATTGAGAACAGCGACAGCGTCATGCGGGTGTCCCGTGACAGGGCTCTCTTCGCTGAGGTGCCAGTGACGTCAGAAGTGCACTGTCTAAATGTAGGCTTGAGCCGTGTCGCCCTCACCGCCTCGTCCCTCTTCTCCAGCATGCGGTTCCGGCGCAGAAGGACTCCAGCCAGGGAAAACCAGGATGACATGCTGTAATCCATCTAAAAATGGATGCTTGAGTCACCCAGCACTCACACAGCACTGGAACAATGCCGACAGCACAGCATTTGTTTCTAAAATGTTTGCATGTGCCATTGTCACGTAAGGACCTAGGGACATCTTTCTTGCAGATGCTCATGATAGCAGGATCAATGAGAAAATGACACTACAGTTGGAATCACTACAACTGTTTTTGCACAACTAACATTGCAAAGGCTTGTGTGAAATGCAGTGGCACCAAAATATTTTGGCACTTTAGCCACACTTAAAAGTGTATGAATGTCTTTGCGTTATATAACAAAATATCAAATCAAGTGGCATTTAATTTTTTCTAAGCAAAACATTTCAAAAACAAAGTTTTAAATGATCCATAATAGAGATAATGTTCAAAATGAAGACAAAAGTGTTGTGAAACATTGTAAATGTTAGTGGAACATGTTCACATAGTATTTCACAAATAAATCAACTCCAGACCAGTTAGTTAAAAGTCATTGCATAAATGTCGAGAAAAGAGTTTCATCATTTCAATTCTAATACAATGAAATTCATACATTTTGTGTATCTGAAAATGTCTAAATACTTTTTGGGACCACTATATTTTTTTTTTTCTGGAATTGATATATGTTATCGTTTGAATATATAGTGCAACCATCTCTAAGAAATATATTTTAGAATTGTAAATTGCAGGGGGTCACAAGAGTGTTTATTGTAAAAATCATAACTACTGATGAAAGCACTGCTTGGTTTTGGAATTTATTATGTGTTCATAATCATACCATTTATCATTTTGACTTTTGTGACTGTAATTCATAGGGATGAAATTGTATTTTTATTTTTTACTTTAGTTGCACATGACTGAAGACTGATTTTAAGGTACTATGCAATTGCAGTTATCTTTAATCTTTCGATTATTTTTTAACATATTTAAGTGGATATTTTAGTGATCCAATCATCTGTTATCTTGTCCTGAAAGATAACTGTATTTTGTATGAGATTATTCAAATTTACCTGTGAAAGAAATCAAGAGTGACTATTTATGTATTGCACGACTTATTTATTGCACCAATATTTCATTCAGCTGTAATAAATACAACAACAAACAACCCAAACGAATAACTACAACCAGAAAAATAGTTCTCAATTGAATAAGTGTATCATTTTAGAGAAGATGTGATCAAAATAATTAGTTTTGTGTTTGTTTACCTAAAAAAAAACAAAAAAAACGGATGGACTGAACTATTCAAATAACGTTTATGGAGTCTACATTTACCAGTTTGTCTTCTAAAAATATTATAACTTGTCTTCTTAGCAAATGTTTGATGAGTCTGTATATGTTGCTGTGTGAGCACCATGGAAAAGAAATCAAAGATACAACGTTTCAGTTAATTTTAGGGTACTCTGCATGTTGCTACATATAAAAAAAAGACTTGTAAACTGATATTTTGGTTATAGGGGGAAAAATATTTTACAGTGTACATATATTAAATCACATATAATAAATGATGGAGATATTTCGGCCTTTGTTTTTTGTATTAAATACAGCACAATACCACTGACCACTGTGAGCTTGTGTGGTCCTTGCTTTGACGTCACATCGACCCTCACATCATCATCTAGCCTGCGCGCGTCTTTGGTCGCCGCTGTCCTTGGTGCTGAGCGCTAGTCCAAACCAAAGCAAAGACGCATGCGCAAGGGCCACAGACAAACCAAATATTATTTATAAAACGGTATCAGTAGAGAGTACAGTTATCAGTCATATTTTTTGAGAATGATGTGCCTTTGTTCTTTATTTGAATTATTTTTACCTCAGCAGTCTGTCCACTTTTTTAAACAACAGCACTATAATGGGATGACCAACACATTTTACTTCAATAGGTTGTTTGCAATCACGTGGTTCTGGTGACGCGCGAAATTCCGGTGGAGGGCAAGCAGTGAAAATTAGAATGGAAGAGATGGGGAAAAGTCCTTTCTGTGTTGGTTTAGAAAGGTATAAACAGAAAATCACAACATATGTTGGACGCGATCCTTATGTTATGAAGAGGAGTGACTTTTCTGCTGAATTAAAAGACTTTCCTGCCATCGAGGAGGCAGATATAGAGGATGTGAAGCTGCCGTCACGCGTTGTTCAGTTCTAGTCTGTTTGTTTATATCGCGCTATCTTTCTACTAGTGAAGTTAGAGCAGTATTTTGATTTTCTGTTGTGATTGTGAAAAATGTCGCCATTGTAGATCATTTATGCTGAATCGAGAATTGTAAAAGAAAAATCACTCCCTGCCCTCCAGACTCATTCGCGCTTCTGCTGTGACGTCATGTGCAAACAACCTATAGGTTGTTTGCAATCACGTGGTTCTGGTGACACGCGAAATACCGGTGGAGGGCAAGCAGTGAAAATTAGAATGGAAGAGATGGAGAAAAGTCCTGTACTGGTTTAGAAAGGTATATACAGAAAATCACAACATATGTTGGACGTGATCTTTATGTTATGAAGATGAGCAACTTTTCCACTGAATTGAACGAATTTCCTGCCATCGAGGAGGTAGATAACGGCTTCGTCCGAAAACCTAGGTAGCTGTCTTGCTGCCTT
This sequence comes from Chanodichthys erythropterus, assembly GCF_024489055.1. Classification (NCBI taxonomy): domain Eukaryota; kingdom Metazoa; phylum Chordata; class Actinopteri; order Cypriniformes; family Xenocyprididae; genus Chanodichthys; species Chanodichthys erythropterus. The sequence continues at coordinate 14,367,327 of NC_090237.1, read as the reverse complement.
GCTATCTTATAAGAGAATGACTTGTACGGCAGCATTTGTGCATGAAGGTACCTCACGAAATTGATTTCGGACAGACTTCTGAGGCAGCGTAACAGTTTAATGATCTACAGCAATATAGCGCGAGCTTTGGTGAGAACTAAACAAATATTTAATTGTTACAGTAATTTCTCGATAGAAATGATATCAAAATTTAAATATGTTGATCAAAATCGTACATTTATACACAAACTGAGCAGCAAACGCAACTTTCAAACGCCATCTTTATGTTTCTAGCTCAACTGTCATAGAATGGAAAGCACAGGATTGTGGGATATCAAAGGCAGATGCTTCCTTCAAAAATCGATCAGATGAAGGTATCTCATGAGAGAGGAAGTGAAGCTAACATTGCATTCGGACGTGCCTTGATGCCTTACTACCTTGAAATCTGTCCTCGGAAGGCAGCATTTTCCAGTTTTCGGACGCAGCCATAGAGAATACGAACCGACGTCACGCCTCGTTGCATGCCGGGGCGGCGCCGCCATTTTGACAGGATCGCCCTCTATTACTCGTACTGAAATTAATACGGATTCTTGCTTACCTTTTGTTTTGTTTCTTCCATTAAGTGCAACGTTAACATTTTTAATGGTATCGTTTGCAGGGAATAGAAGCTATTTTATCTTATCGCATGATCATTTTATTTATTTATTTTCACTGAAGTTTTATAGAATTTCGTTTACAATGTTGATCTGTTTACCGTGTCGCACACTGGACGCTCACCGCTGCTTCAGCCATCGTATCCAGATAAATCTATGTGATCAACACACTGAGAAAAGTCGATTCATTTATTTGTTGGAAACATTTAAATGGTGCTTAAACGAGCATACTGAGTGGGCCTACAACTGTTGTCATTGTAATTCCCCTTTTCCACGATCACAGATGAGGAGAATCGGAGATTATGGGTCAAATTCAGCGGACAGACGGACACGAACACAATGTATTTTTATATTTATTTTAACAAATGACAACCACACTAAGCAATTGCATACCTTTATAAAACCGTTATGAAGAAAATGTATAAAATGCTTGCATTTTAAGTGATACTGAAAGTTTATATTTTGGTCTTATCCGTTTTTCTGCATGTGCTTTATTTGTAAATAGAATTTGGTCTCTTTAATATCAGTCTTAGTGCATAAGCGTTCCCTTTCGATACTTCACTCGTACTGCGTATGGGGAAAGGTCTCCCTTTTTCCCCGCTGCTGAAGCCTTTTTCAATAATGCAGTGTAACTGCACCGTCATTGGTTCACTCATAGACAAGTTGTTGAACCAATGGCGGCGCGGCATAGCTGCGCGGCCTATGGCGACAAAGCGCGCGAATATTCCCGCCGAAATGGGCGGGGTATAGGGCTATATAAGCAGGCGTTTCGCCATAGGATTTCAGTGTTTTCTCCTTCAGCGACGACATCTACTTCTCTTCGCTGATCTCCGCCTGAAGCCGAAGAAGCTCGCCGCCTTCTGCTCTCGCCGCCGTCTGAAGAGGCTCCCGCAGCGGACTCGCCTGGACTCGCCGGTGGAAGAAAGCGCTGACTGCAGCTTCTAGCGCCGTCGCCGAGCCGCCGCCTCCCGCTTCCCGCTTCCGGCCGCTTCCTGTGCGTCCCCTGCCGCCATCCGGCGCGCCGCCTGAGAGCTTCATCCGCGGCTTAAACGCCGCTCTAAAAGAGCGATTTCCAGCGGTTTTCACCGCTCTAAGAGCTTCCGCGGCCCTCGCCGCTCTAAAAGAGCCACCCAAGTGCCGTTTTCACGGCAGCGGCGTCTCACGATGCCCCGCCACTCATGTGGTACTTGCAGGGCCCCCCTGCACGACGACGATGGACACAGCGAGTGTGTCGCTTGCCTGGGCAAGCCCCACGCAGACGGCGCGCTCGCTGGAGACTCATGCCCGCACTGCGAGTGTATGAGTCTCGCTTCCCTGCGCTCGCGGGTCGCCTTCTTCACTGAAGGCGATCTCGCCGCTCGCGCCCTCCCGTCTCCTTCCTCCCGCGAGCCGGCGAGGAAAAGACAGCGGGGTAGAGCGACTCAGCGCCAGGAGTTGAGCGAGCTCACGCCGGCCCAGCCCCCGCGTGCCTCGCCCTCTCCTCCCAGGGAACTCTCTCCCGTTCTGTTCTCTCGCCCTGAGCAGCGTCCCTCCGCAGAAGCGAGTGACCTCGTCTCATTCGGGGGAACAGACGACGAACAAGACGACTCCATGTCTCTTGCGGCTTCCGAAGCGGAAGGATGGGCTGGCGAGCCGGAAGACCCCGCTCCACCGCCTCCCTTGGAACCCATCGAGCATGGCCAGGGCATGGATGCCGAGCTCTTCCGCATCCTGTCTAGAGCCGTTGAAGAACTGGACCTCGAGTGGGCCCCTCCAGAGGAGCCGTCTCGCAGCCGCCTGGACGAATGGTTTCTGCCAGGCCGCCGCCAAGCACCTCGCCAGCGTTCAGCGCCCTTCTTTCCTGAGGTCCACGAAGAGCTGACGAAGTCGTGGCGCGCTCCTTACTCTGCCCGCCTCCACACTACGCACCGCTCCGCCCTCACCGCCGTCGACAGCGCCGAGGAGAAGGGATACGAGCGCTTGCCACCCCTAGATGAAGCGGTGGCTGCTCACCTCTGTCCTCCCGCGGCTGTGGGTTGGAAGACGAAGAGGGCCCTTCCTTCCAAGCCCTGTCGGACCACCTCTACTCTGGCTGGACGGGCTTACACCTCGGCGGGCCAAGCTGCCTCTGCGCTCCACACCATGGCCATATTTCAAGCATTCCAGGCCAAACTCCTCCGCTCTCTGGATGAGTCTGGAATCGACGCGCCAGCCTTCAAAGATCTCCGCAGCGCCACGGATCTTGCCCTGCGAGCTACGAAGGCTACGGCCCAGGCCATCGGTCGTTCCATGGCCAGCCTGGTCGTGTTGGAGCGCCACCTGTGGCTCAACCTAACGGAGATCAAAGACCTAGACAAGACGGCCTTCTTAGACGCCCCGGTCTCGCCTTCTGGTCTCTTCGGGCCTGCAGTGGATGGCTTCACTGAGCGCTTTACTGCCGCGCAGAAATCGTCTCAGGCTATGAGGCATTTCTTGCCTAAGCGCTCCAGCTCCGCTTCTGCGTCTAGCCGCCCCAGGACTGCGCCGGCTCAGCAGAACAAACCAGCCCCACCTGCAACACAGGCAGCGCCGCCCCAGGAGCATCGCCAGCGCTCGCGCCCTGCGAAGCGCCCTCCCTTCCCGAGGCGCCAGGGACCCCGGCCCAGGATTGTGCTGGACCCGGTGCCTCCGAAGTCGTCCTGATTCGTCGGACAGGAAGAGGATGGGGGACCGTCCCGTTACGACCGGACCACCCCAAAAGCTCCCACGAGTAATTTCCCCTCCGCCTCGTTTATTTCCGGGCGTGGGAAACATACTCCAAGTGACAGCTGGGCCCACACCTGTTGCGCCCACTCCAAACGCCGTTTTCACGGCGGACAAATTTTTACCTCATCACAAAAAGAGCAAATTTCCTCTTCCACCCCTCGCGGTGTACGACCCTCTCAACGGCGGTCTGTCACCCAACATTATTCAACCCCTAGCCACTCGGGCCGAGGCCTGGCAGGCCATCCCCGATGTGTCAGAATGGGTCATGGGGATCGTAAACCAGGGCTACTCGCTCCAGTTTGCACGACGGCCCCCCGCTTCGCCGGGGTGCTTCAAACATCGGTCAATCCGGACGACGCTCATGTCCTCCGGGCCGAAGTCATGTCGTTGCTGGAAAAAGGAGCTGTGGAAATGGTTCCTCCGTCAGAGAGCGAGACAGGCTTTTACAGCCGCTACTTTCTGGTCCCCAAAAAGGATGGCGGTCTCAGACCCATCCTAGACCTCAGGCTTTTGAATCACTCCCTCATGAGACGGAAGTTCAAAATGCTGACGCTGAAGCAGATCCTCGCGCACATTTGCCCCGAGGACTGGTTCTGCTCGCTGGACCTGAAGGATGCGTATTTTCACATCCAGATAGCCCCCCGTCACAGACGATTCTTGAGATTCGCATACGAAGGGGTGGCATACCAATATACGGTCCTGCCCTTCGGGCTGTCTCTGGCTCCCCGCACTTTCACCAAGTGCATGGACGCGGCGCTTTCCCCTCTGAGACAGATGGGAATCCGGGTTCTGAATTATCTCGACGACTGGCTCATCTTAGCCCGTTCGCGAGACGAGCTGGAACGCCACAGATCCGTGCTCCTCAGCCATCTACAATGCCTGGGTCTCAGGGTCAACTTAGCCAAGAGCTCGCTATGCCCCACTCAACGAATTTCGTTTCTGGGAGCAGTTTTCGACTCGGTCCGTATGACGGCAGTAGTCTCGCCAGAGCGCGCCCTGGCAATTCAGCAGCTCACGGCATCTGTCACGAACAAAGCCTATCTCCCTCTGAAGTTTTTCCAGAGGCTGCTAGGGCTGATGGCTTCCGCCTCCCCGGTGCTGCAGCTAGGCCTTCTTCGGATGCGGCCTCTTCAGTACTGGTTGAAGTTCCGGGTTCCTCCCAGCGCATGGCGGCACGGCCGCCTATGTCTCAAGGTCAATCGGGCCTGTCTTCTAGCCCTGAAACCTTGGATGGATCCAGTATGGTTCCAACGCGGAGTCCCTTTACAGGCGGTCTCACGGAGGACGGTGCTCTCAACAGACGCCTCCAACTTGGGCTGGGGCGCTGTGTGCGAGGGCAGACCGGCCTTCGGCTCGTGGAGCCACGAGGAAAGCCATCTACACATCAACTGTCTAGAGATGCTAGCAGTGATGAAAGCCCTTCAGTTCTTTCAGGCTTACTTGACGGGACGTCATGTTCTAGTTCGGTCAGACAGTATGACGGTGGTGTCATACCTGAACCACCAAGGCGGTCTTTCGTCCAGCCGCTTATGCGCTCTGGCGAAACGTCTGCTGGAATGGGCTCTTCCGAGGCTTCAGTCGCTCAGAGCGACTCATGTTCCTGGCAGGAACAATCTGGGTGCGGACATGTTGTCACGGAGCAACATCCCCTCCGACGAGTGGATACTCCACCCCCAAGTGGTCCTCACGATCTGGGAGTTCTTCGGGAAGGCAGAGGTAGACCTCTTCGCCTCAGAAGACAACTCTCATTGCCCAACATTTTTCTCGAAGGAAGTAGATGCTCTGGCCCACACATGGCCCAGCACGCTCCTTTATGCTTTCCCTCCGATCGCACTGATCCCCCAGGTCATCAGGCGTATCAGAGAAGACCAGCACAGAGTCCTTCTGGTGGCCCCGCTCTGGAGGAACCAGGTTTGGTCCTCAGAGCTATTCAGGCTCTCTCTAAGAGCCCCGTGGCCGATTCCCCTGAGACGGGACCTCCTCTCTCAGGCAAACAGAACAATCTGGCACCCACAGCCGCAGCTCTGGGCTCTGCACCTCTGGTCCCTCGATGGGAGCCGACTAGCCTCCCCGAGGACGTCCTAAATACCATTTCTCAGGCTAGAGCCCCATCTACGAGGCGCCTCTACGACCAGAAGTGGTCAGTCTTTGTTGATTGGTGTTCAACACGCAACATAGACCCTGTGGAGAGTGACGTATCTTCCATACTGTCTTTCCTCCAAGAACGCTTGGAAATGGGGCGCTCCCCTTCCACGCTTAAGGTTTACGTAGCAGCCATTGCAGCGTTCCACGCTCCTATTGCTGGCCAATCGGTGGGACGAAACGGGCTCGTGATCCGTTTTTTGAGAGGTGCTAGGCGTTTGAATCCTCCTCGCCCTCTCACTATTCCCTCCTGGGACCTCTCGTTGGTCCTCAGGGCCTTGAAAGGAGCCCCATTTGAACCAATGGGTTCAGCCGACCTCAGGCCCCTAACACTAAAAACCGCTCTGCTACTAGCACTAGCATCGGTAAAGCGTGTTGGCGATTTGCAGGCCCTCTCTGTGAACCCTGCATGCCTCGAATTCGGGCCTGGTGACTCTAAGGTCGTTCTGAAACCTAGGCATGGCTACGTCCCTAAAGTGCTCTCAACTCCGTTTAGAGCTCAGGTCATCTCGCTCTCTGCTCTTCCTCCCTCGGCGGACGAACCAGAGCTGTAGCTACTCTGCCCAGTCAGGGCATTGAGGACCTACATAGACCGATCACAGTCTTTCAGACTGTCGGATCAGCTCTTTGTTTGTTTTGGCGGCCGCACCAAAGGGTCTCCGGTCTCGAAACAACGCATTTCCCGTTGGATAGTGGATGCTATTAACCTGTGCTACTCCTCACTGGGCACTAATTGCCCCATAGGAGTCAGGGCCCACTCCACTAGAGGAATGGCTTCCTCGTGGGCTTGGTCCAACGGAGTTTCCATCCAAGACATCTGTGAGGCGGCCGGCTGGTCTTCGCCGTCCACCTTTGTCAGGTTCTATCACCTCGATGTCCCGACCTTACAAGCTCGGGTCCTGTCGGTGTGATTAGCGGCTTCCAACAGGTCCCGCTTCACGCCACCATAGGAAGTATCTTCCTTCAGTGTAACCATGGGTTCGGTTAGGCTTTGCCTCCGCTTGTCCTTTTTGCCCCCCTCTGGGTGGCCAAATGCAAGCTATATCGTTCCCAGCCGTGGCACGGCGTGGTTGAATTCGTTCCCCATACGCAGTACGAGTGAAGTATCGAAAGGGAACGTACTCGGTTACTAACGTAACCTCGGTTCCCTGAGATACGGAACGAGTACTGCGTCACTTGCCGTGCCACGAGGCTGCGGCTCAGGGTCGTCGCTTCAGTCGATTGACACTGAAATCCTATGGCGAAACGCCTGCTTATATAGCCCTATACCCCGCCCATTTCGGCGGGAATATTCGCGCGCTTTGTCGCCATAGGCCGCGCAGCTATGCCGCGCCGCCATTGGTTCAACAACTTGTCTATGAGTGAACCAATGACGGTGCAGTTACACTGCGTTATTGAAAAAGGCTTCAGCAGCGGGGAAAAAGGGAGACCTTTCCCCATACGCAGTACTCGTTCCGTATCTCAGGGAACCGAGGTTACGTTAGTAACCGAGTACGTTTTCTTGAGAGGACACGAGAGGAAACCAAACGTGTTGCGTTCATATTTTGGGCTCATTTGCGTATCTCCACGCAGTATGCTTCAATAAATATGTACAGAATTGTTTGTTTGTCACATGAAGCGTTTTTCTTGTTAAGCATTTGAATGTCCCCGTCAAGTTCTGCTAATTCACCAGCGCAGTGAGAGTCAGACTTGCAACAACGGTAATGTTTATTAAACCAAACGAAATCATTAGAAACGAAGTTTATTGAGTGATAAGCAGTGGGTTTAATCAGTGCCATTAATAATAGATTTGTCATCTGCTCGACCTGCTTCCCTTGGTGTTTTGGTTTTTACACGTAGAAGAGGCGAAAAAACGTTTTTCACTGTCTTGTTTTCTCTCAGAACGAGGATCTGAGTTACTATCACAATTATCGATGCAGCATTAATGACATACAATGGTGACATTTTTCACAATCATGACAGAAAACAAATTACTGCACTAAACTCAATAACGGAAAGGCTGCGCGATCCTGTCAAGATGGCGAATAAACAAAGAAGTTACCCAGAACTCAATGCGCGCGTGACGTCAGATTCGTATGTGAAGCTGCCGTCACGCCGCGTTCAGTTCTGTGTTTGTTTATATCGCTCTGCCTTTCTACTAGTGAAGTTAGGGCAGTATTTTGATTTTCTGTCGTGATTGTGAAAAATGTCGCCATTGTAGGTCATTTATGCTGAATCGAGAATCGCAACAGGAGCTCACGTCGTCGTTCAGGGAAAAAACTGGACGGTGTAATACAATTGTTGCCTTTTATATGTGTAAAACTAAGGGAAGCTGGCTGAGGAGGTGACGGGAAGACGCCATATATCAAATCTAATAATGTCACTGATTTAACCCACTGCATATCACCCAATAAAATAATCACATAGCTGAGTGTTTTTGAAAGTGTTGTCTTTGTTGTTTAATCGACCTCTGTCAGCTTGTTAAACAATTATTTATTTGGACATTTTCTATGATGGCTGAGGCAGCAGCGCGTGACACTGTTCTCATGGTAACCAGATCAACATTGTGAACGGAATACTACAAAACTTAAGTGAAAACACAAAATTATCATTCAATGGGATAAAATAGCTTCTCTCAAACGATACCTTGAAAAATGTGGATATTTAACCAAGTCAAAAACAAATAAGGTAAGCAGGTATATCCATCTTCATTTCAGTATCAGCAGACGCAAAACGCTATTAAAGGCGACAACTTTTAAAGGTAAAAAACGATATAAGTTATGTAAACAATATAGCAAGCAATAATTACTATAATTCACAGACCAATATATGGAGGATTGTCATGGAATAAAATGCCATTAATATTAGTGACGGTAACAGTAATGTAGACTGACCAGCTTTCTTAACCATCTTATATGGAAAGTATCAGCAGGGGCGCATGCGCAGAATCTCCACTCGATTTTCGCTTCAGTAACTAAAAATGGTTTGGAACTTAAATATAAAGTTATTTAAAGGCTAAAATTAAACTTATTTTTTATAAATTAAACTTAAGTTTTCAGTTTTCATGGTTTGTTTTCTTTACAGCAAAGATATGTGAATCTCTGTCATAAATTAATGTTAAAGGTGTTGGCCAGAAATAGGCAAAAATACAAATATAAAAGCAGTCGATTTTATACATTGCTATATTTGTTTATATGGATGTGTGATTGTATATCCATGTGGAGGCGTACATATTATGTTTTAAAATGTGTATAAAAGTACGTGTATTTGCATCTGAGCGGATTGTCTTCTCATTGTACACTAGATGGCGCGCTTCTCAAACAAACAACAACAGAAAACACTGATATGATGAAAGGTGTTAAATGTCTTCCTGAAACTAATTAAACACAAAAGAGCTCTCTTAGCATTCATGTCAAATACACAACAGGGGAATGGGTCGACTTAATGAACCCATAATGGGTGTGATAATACACTCAACACTTTGCTGGTTTCACATTTATGCAAAAGTTACCTTTATGTGTAAAACTAAAGGTTAAATCATAAATAATTATAATATTAATCTTAATAAAATCTTGTTAACTTTTCACTGCCAGTCAAAACAAATGAATTTAAAAGGTACTATTGTAAAAGTAGGCTACTTACTCAAAATAATCTGATTTTATTTCAAATTAGCCAGCATTTCAAGCATGAAGTCATTAAATAAAAACAATGACAAATGTGTGTTTGAAACAACAATTCACTCATTAACTGGCACCAGACAGTCTCATCCAGCTGAAATGACTGTGTGAAGCCCCAGTTTTCCAGGTATATCATAAATGTCTAATTTAAATACGTTAATGTATATGTAATCATGTATAGGCTATATATGCATTTTGCAAACAGTTATTCATATACATTTATTCATCATCAGACTTTTTAAGGAGTCATATAAATATAATATGGCTGTTTATTGCTGGCCAGCACCCTGACATAGCAAGCCATATTAGCCAAGCAATTTTCATCCAGATGCCACAATACTTTATGCCTGATCTACTTGTAATCCATATATTCAGCAGAAGTATGTCAGTGTCATCATATGTCTCTGCCCAGCTTCTCTCACTGATGATTCACATAATTAGTTTCCAAGCTCACAATGAACATGGCTCACCAATCAAATATGTTGAGCTGGTACAAGTGAGACCAGACTGACTATCAGATATAGGGCTGTTTCATAGTCTGATTCATGTAACTGTTGTAAACACAATGAAATACAACACAAAAAGAGAAAATTGTGTGATTTGAAGGGTTTTATTCTGTCAAAAGCTCCTTATTTTTCATTATGATCTATTGTATAAGACAAACTTAATTTTAACATAAAAAAAGTAGCCTATTACTTTTGACAACTTAATTTCCACTTTGTTTTATTTGTGCACATATTAGATTTACCCTTTAGTTATTATTGTCATATTACACATTTTAAATACCCTTAGCCCTTAATCATTGGACAAAGCAGAAATACATATAGATACAGTATCTCACAAAAGTGAGAACTATTTAGCATATCTTCTCAGGAGACAATACTATAGAAATTAATCTTTTTTCAATACTTTTTTTCAATTTTGGAAGCTTGGAAACGAATGATGTGAATCATCAATGAGAGAAGCTGTGGAGGGACATATGATGATGCTGACATACTTCGGTTAAATATATGGTTTACAAGTAGATCTAGTATTGAAAAAAGCCCTTAATCATTGGACAAAGCAGAAATACATATAAATACAGTATCTCACAAAAGTGAGTACACCTCTCACATTTTAGTAACTATTTTAGTATATCTTCTCAAGGGACAATACTATAACTATAGAAAAGTTTAGAAAATTTTAATTTCGATAGTATTGTAGCTTGAGAAGATATACTAAAATGGTTGCTGAAATGTGAGAGGTGTACTCACTTTTGTGAGATACTGTATATAGATTTAATCATGATATTGTATTAGCTACATAATAATAAAATAATAATAATAATAATAATATATATATATATATACACACTACCGCTCAAAAGTTTGGGATCGGTAAGATTTTTAATGTCTTTAAAAAAGAAGTTTCGTCTGCTCACCAAGGGTGCAATTATTTAATTAAAAATACAGTAAAAAAACAGTAATATTGTGAAATATTATTACAATTTAAAATGACTGTTTTCTATTTGAAAATATTTTAAAATGTAATTTATTCTTGTGATGGCAAAGCTGAATTTTCAGCATCGTTAATCCAGTCAGTGTCACATGATCCTTCAGAAATCATTCTAATATGCTGATCTGCTGCTCAAGAAACATTTAATGTGTACAATTGTACAAAATATTTGTGTACAATATTTTTTTGCAGGATTATTTGATGAATAGAAAGTTCAAACGAACAGTGTTTATTTGAAATCTAATCTTTTGTAACATTATAAATGTCTTTACTGTCACTTTTAATTGATTTAATGCATCCTTGCTGAATAAAAGTATTCATTTCTTTAATTTCTTAAAAAATAAAAATAAAAATAAGAAATTCTTACTGACCCCAAACTTTGAACGGTAGTTTATAATGCTACAGAAGCTTTGTATTTCAGATAAATGCTGTTCTTTTGAACTTTCTATTCATCAAGGAATCCTGAAAAAAAAAAAAAAAAAGTACACAACTGTTTTCAACATTGATTATAATAACAACAATTTCTTAAGGAACTAATCATCATATTAGAATGATTTCTGAAGGAGCATGTGACACTGAAGACTGGAGTGATGATGCTGAAAATTCAGCTTTGCCAACACAAGAATAAATTATTTTGTAAAATATATTCAAATAGAAAACAGTTATTTTAAATTTTAATAATTTTTCACAATATCACTGTTTTTACTGTATTTTTAATTAAATAAATTAAGCCTTGGTGAGCAGACAAAACTTCTTTTAAAAACATTAAAAATCAAAAATCTTACAGATTCCAAACTTTTGAGTGCTAGTGTATATATATATATATATATATATATATATATATATATATATATATATATATATATATATATATGAAGACTTCAGATGCAAAAGCCTCCAAGTGCCATCTGAAATTTTCTTCTAAAATGATCATTTTTATCTAGCTCGTATGTTTATTTTCAGTTATTTCACTTTAATGGCAATGAAAAGTACCTATTAATTGCCATTAAAGTGAAATTATTGAACCTAAACCTATGAGCATGATAAAAATGCTATTTTTAGAAGAAATGTTTTGATGGCACTTAGAGGTTTTTTCATCTGAAGTCATATATATATATATATATGGTAATATCATGATTATGATATAAAATATTGTAAAAACAATAATATTAGCTTTAGGTGGAAGGGGGTCAAAATATTTTGTAATTAATTAATTAATTAATATTCTGTTAATGTAATAGTACATTCTATGAAAAATATATTTACATTTAAATAAGTAAATAACTTTTAACAGTACAGTAGGCCTACTATAATGAGTAGGAAAACGTAATAATAATTTAACTTAATCTAAATTAAAAAATAAAATAATTTTCTATAATAATAATCACATTCATAATAATATTTGTTTACAGTATAAATTGATTATTTATGCCAAAAACTATAAAGACGCCTTTAAATTTTGAGAATGGTGGTCCCAAGCATGAGGATGCTCATATTTGAGGGTCCATGGCATCTGAAAGATTTTAAAAGCCCTAAAAGGAGTTGACAGCTGTGTTGGGGAGTCGACTCCTTTGGAGCTTTGTGGAATCTAGGATCGACTCATTCCTCTCTCGAGTCGCAGCGCTGCCAATCGGAGCCGAGTAGAGTAGACTGGAGAGTGTAGTAGAGTTGTGTCCCTGTGGCCGCCATTAAAGGATGCGACCAATGTATTCAAACAAACCAGTGAGACACAGCTGAGCACAGCACAGTCGTGCCTCTTTTAACTGTACTTTTTAATCGAAACGTTTTACTTCAATCGTCAGCTTCTCCGTGAATAGTCGTTGACGGCAGTCCGGCGAAGACTTGGAAAGGAGGAAGTGATTTTTAGTGAAATTTAAAGCTGAACTCTTCTGGCTTGAACTGTTTGTTGCTGCCTCGCTTAGCCAGGCTAACCCCAGCTAGCCTGATGCTATGCTAAGCTAAAGGGGGAGGGCTGAATTCACCTTCCTACCCCCTCGGACTTCTGTAATTACATATTATTTTGATGTAACAAATCTGTGGGGATAACAATATCTCATCTCGGATCATGGTAAATACGCGCAGGAAGTTTTTAGTGCATTTTTTCCTGGTAAGTGAGTAACCTCTAGCTGAGTAATAGCAGAGCTAAGCTAATTAGCTCGCTGGACGCGAACCCGTCCTGCTGATTGTGTCCGAGAGACGGAGACCCGGTCCAAAAGCCATCGCATTATCTGTTCCTGGGATCTGAAAGAGAGGATGGCTCGCCGGGCAGCGCTTTGATGATGAGTTCTTGTTTTGTACCCAACGGGGCGAGCCTGGAGGACTGCCACTCCAATCTATTCTGTCTGGTAAGAGATCAACTGACTGAGGGCCAGAAGCCATTTTTAGCCGGCCAGTCAATCAAATTGAGGCCTGTTGATCTTAATACGAACTAAACCGCTACTGCTGCAGGTTTATAAAGATATATTAGACATTCAGGTTTGTGTTGTGTTGTGTAAACGGAGGTTTGGCGCGTTAGTTACGGCTTTGTTGTGTTATTTAGGTCGTGTTTGGTAACGTTGGTAAACACTTGCTCACCTAACTGGCTGGAACAAGCTGCAAGTTGTTGTTATGAAGTTACTCTAAGTAAAAACAGCTTTACGAAGAGTGTTGAACAACATCAACAATGCAAAACCACTGGCCAATTCTGAGATTTTTGCTCTTATTTCAGGCTGGTGTGAAGTAAACATCTAAAAATACACATTTCAGTATTTACTTTATCTAATCTTAGCACGTGTAGATTTCAATTACAATACATATTGATTTCTTTAAATGAGTCAGATATGTCCACTTCAGTACATAGTTACATATCAAAATTTCATTTTTTTTCCTTTCTATATTTTGATGGTATTTACAGAGGGGTTTATGTATCATTCATTTGGTTTATATATCATTTTATTCCTAAAAATATATATTAAAAAATCTGGCTGTTGACAGGATTTTCTGATAAAAGAGACTTCCAAAATCACCTCTGTAAAAACATTTGTAACATGGAGAAAATCTTTATAGATTGTCAAATGTTTTTAATAGTGATTTCATAATTAAAAAAAAAAAAAAGTATTCATTTTGACATGGAGAAAATAAAAGCCCTGACAATAGTAACTGAATTTTTATTTATTCTTATCTAGTAAGATAGCTTTGTTTATGTCATTCAGAGATTAAAAAGAGATCCAATATGTCAGGAAAAATGAAACTAAAATTTTGAACCTGGCTTTATTCAATGTTTGTTTTTTTGTTCTGGAAATGTGTGCACATTAGATCATATTTGCATATATAAACAAAACAAACAATTTAGAAAACTTGTGATATAAAAATATCTTAATATAATGATTGACTAGGCAATAAAGGTGATGTCTATCAGTTTAAAAAGTTGTGGTAATGTTTTATGTCTTATTGTGTCCTTCCTGATATTTAGACGGTACGTGTGATCTTTGTCAAGAAAGGACTGTTCATAATAGCCATTGGTCTATCTGTTAATTATCTTCTTGGTTAAGTACTCGTAAAGCTTGTTGCACTTTGAATGTGTAATCTGCAGTAATATAAGTCAATTTTCTTATACACCTACTTAGTTTCTTCTGTTTGTGGTTGTAGAGTGATCTGTAAACACTGAGCCAAGTATTCATGACAAGTTTCCTGTCTGTCAGGCCCTATTTCACTTCCTCCTTCTATGAAAAGCTCATATTTAAATGGACATATTGGATAAAGTGCTTACATTACACTAACCCAGGTCAGGCTGTCAACTTGTGTGAATTTACGTTTAATGCAGATTATGTAGATTTAAAATGTCATCTCATCTTTGTTTGGGGCTTCAACAAGAAAGTACAAAACAATCTGCTTACTTGCTCAAAAAAATTACTACTGGTTTCATTTTATGCATTTCATCAGTGTAACACATCTGCTAGTTGCCAAACTTAAAGTCACCATGAAATCAAAATGGACAACTCTTATGTTTTATGCAATGTTGCATTGTTTATTATTAATGATTTATCTCTGCACATCATTATTTTTTAAAATTCACGTGTCCTCGTCGAGGGCAGGACAATCCCCCCTCCCTGAATCCAGCAACCTGTCACTTACACAATGTCACCGCAATTAGCAAACGACAATTATGCATAGATCCAATCAGTTCAAAATCAAAGTCCCGTCCTTTATATTTTCCTGTTCTAGAAGCCGTTTCTCTCAAATTTGCATCACAATATGGTAGAAAAGATGATTGCAATTTGTTTCATGTCAGCTTTAATCTTTAAACTCCATTTTTATATTTTTAATTTATATTTTTAAACTTGAGACCCGCTTAAAATGTTACACTGCAAAAACTGTCATTTAAGGAACATCAAGGCAATTTCAAGCAAACTGAAAGTGTGCACAAAATATTTGTGAGATTATAATATGCTTATGTTCATTGTTCATCATCAGTGGACATGAAATGCACCCTAAATTGTTCAGTGACTCTTGGATTAGCGAATGATGCATGTGAAAAAAGTTTTCAGATACTTATCAACTTGGCCTGTTGGTTGAGCAAAAGTTTTTTTTTTTTTTTTTTTTTTAGAACTTAATGCTACAGTGAATTTTTTGAATAGGCCTATTTGTTGATTCACGATTCTTTATGGACGTGGCTAGATGGCGTCATCTTGCATTAGTCACTGTTCTTACATGTCTACATTTATCAAAGTTGTACAATCAGACACTTAGATTGCCCGTTTGGCTGTGTTTTTGCATATGCATGCCTATTAACCCCAGTGGAGTTGTTGCTTTTATCATTGGTTGCTGCTAAGCCATCCCACATGATGGATTTTTCTAACACATTCTCCCTCTCTCTTTGCCTTCAGGCTGACCTCACCGGGATTAAATGGAAGTGTTTTGTATGGCAGGGCCCCACCTCGTCCCCCATCCTCTTCCCGGTGACGGAGGAGGACCCCATCCTGTGCAGCTTCAGTCGCTGCCTGAAGGCAGACGTGCTGAGTGTGTGGAGGAGGCACCAGACCCCGGGCCGGCGGGAGCTCTGGATCTTTTGGTGGGGAGACGACCCCAACTTTGCCGAGCTCGTCCACCATGACCTATCATGTACGTTTGCTTCCTTGTTAAACTGACACATCTTCCGAACTGTAAAATACGTGCATACAGAATAAGAAATACGCATAGTCGGAGATGACGTATCGCTTGTCAGGGGGTTGATACTGAAATTCTCATGGCAAAATAAGTGGTTAGACTGGGGGTGTTTCCAGACATTAGTCATAGACCAGTTATTGCAGCTGTTGAGGTTTGCTAACTGCAGTTATTATTTAGTTATGTGCTAACTGAAATTGTGTCAAAACAGAAGTATTGAAGTTTTTTAGTATGTCTGCAGCAAGACTTATCTGCATAACAATTAAGACCCTACTCAATATAGAAGTAGCTCTTCTTATATGGAAGAGAAAACTACGGTTACTAAAGTTAATGATGCTTATTTCGATTGGCTGACTTGGCTCAATTCTTTTTGAAGTCTAAAATATAAAACATGTTTCTTTTGATCAATTTAATGCATCCTTGATAAACAAAAGTGTTAATTTTTATCAAAAAGAAAAAAATATTACTGACCCCAATCTTTTGAGAGGCAGTGAATATTTTTCTGAATTTTTTTTTTTTTACGTGGCCTCTTTCCATCTGTACTGTATGCATTATGGTTAACTAAAAAGTTATGTAAAGGCACTTAACTGGTCTAGCAGCAGTTGAGCATGTCCATGTGGAAATAATACAGGGTTTTTCCTGGGTCAAAAATGGTCTTCAGTTGTGGCAGACGAACACGGCCATCCACGCACACATTTCAAAGTACCTTACCCATGTGAACTGAGAGCCCAGTGCTGACAATAAATAAACTTCAAAATAAATGCAAAGAAACAATTTGTAAGATTAACTTAATCCTATTTATTCATGAAATAAAAATCAAAAAACTATCACTGTCAGGACAGATCATAAAACAAAGTGTTTAGAACTATTTTATATTTAAAAATCTGTAAATTTAAATGTAAAAAGTCAGTGTCTGATTTTAAATGTTAGTAATAAAATGAACAACAAAGTAGCAAATGACACATTGCATAGAAAAAGTGGCAGGTCTGTTATTTTGCAATTTCATTCTGAGACTTATTGTTTTGTTCCATCCATTGCTATGTTTAGCACTGTCAAATGGTTTAAATATGGTTATCCATCCAGAAACTTTGCAATGTGTAGTTAGTTAGTTAGTTATAATAACTGAAGCTGTCAATTTTTGTGAGGTACCCAAAGCTGCACTCTTGTGAAAACCCCCATTATAATCAATGAAGCTGTTTCTGCTGTGCAATGAATCTCTTATTGACATTGTGTTTATACTTTGTTGGTTATAATGAAAGGATTCGCAAGCATGCAGAACTCGCGCAAAAACTCTGCCATTTTGAGCGGTGTTGAGCAGATTCTCAACACCGGAATCTGATTAGTCATTGCGTTCATGCACTCAACAGGTATGTCTGTGGCTGCAAAGCTTAATGCTGCTGCAAACATGCTGTAAATAGAAACCTTCAACGCTTTTCACAGAGCGCTTACACGGACACTCGAGCGTTTTAAAGGTGCCCTAGATTCAAAAATTGAATTTACCTTGGCATAGTTGAATAACAAGAGTTCAGTACATGGAAATGACATACAGTGAGTCTCAAATTCCATTGTTTCCTCCTCCTTATATAAATCTCATTTGTTAAAAAGACCTCCGAAGAACAGGCGAATCTCAACATAACACTGACTGTTACGTAACAGTCGGGATCATTAATATGTATGACCCCAATATTTGCATATGCCAGCTCATGTTCAAAGCATTACACAAGGGCAGGATGTCTGGATCTGTGCACAGCTGAATCATTAGACTAGGTAAGCAAGCAAGAACAATAGCGAAAAATGGCAGATGGAGCAATAATAACTGACATGATTCATGATAACATGATATTTTTAGTGATATTTGTAAGTTGTCTTTCTAAATGTTTCGTTAGCATGTTGCTAGTGTACTGTTAAATGTGGTTAAAGTTACCATCGTTTCTTACTGTATTCACGGAGACAAGACTGTCGTTATTTTCATTTTTTGAACACTAGCAGTCTGTATAATTCATAAACACAATTTCATTCTTTAGAAATCTCTCCAACAGTGTGTAATGTTAGCTTTAGCCACGGAGCACTATCAAACTCATTCAGAATCAAATGTAAACATCCAAATAAATACTATACTCACACGATTAGACATGTTGCATGATGAACACTTTGTAAAGATCCATTTTGAGGGTTATATTAGCTGTGTGAACTTTATGTTGTTTAAGGCAAGCGCAAGCTCTTGGGGCGTGGAGCACGAGAATTAAAGGGGCCACACACCCTGAATCGGTGCATTTTTAATGATGCCCCAAAATAGGCAGTTAAAAAAATGAATAAAAAAAAACTATGGGGTATTTTGAGCTGAAACTTCACAGACACATTCAGGGGACACCTTAGACTTTTATATTACATCTTTTAAAAACATGTTCTTCGGCACCTTTAAAGCAGCCGTCTATCAACTAGTTCTGGTACTGCAGAACAGCAGGTATCGTCACATTAAATGATCAAATAAGTCTGTGCCGAGATAAAGATTAATTTGGGTGGCCACTAACATATTTTCAATGCAGGAAAAAACTCTGTACTAGAGTACTGATCTGTCCTCTCTGTTGCACAGGTAATGAGGACGGTTCATGGGAGAGCGGCCTGACCTATGAGTGCCGAACGCTGCTCTTCAAAGCCATCCATAACCTGCTGGAACGCTGCCTCATGAACAGATCCTTTGTTCGTATCGGCAAGTGGTTCGTCAAACCCTACGAGAAGGATGAGAAGCCCATCAACAAAAGGTAATAGACACGTTGTGCAAACCGTTAATTAAAACAGTAGCTGTGCAAGTTGTTTATCTTACGGGCGATAACCTGGTGTGTTTTCATGCCCAGCGATGCGGATACATGCTGAAAGCCGCAGCTTTTAACAGCATGATCCTCATTGTTTGTCGCAGCATACAAGTGACATCAGGCTGTTGGCATCCTTGTGTAGGGAAGAGCCCCTGCTCTGGAATCCAGTGATACTGTCCTGTTTCCTCCTGGGATACTCTGTTTGGGATACATCAAAGCGTGTCATCATCCCAATGAAGCTCCTGTCTTAAGTGAAATATTTGGCGAATATAGGGAGGGAGGGGCAAAAGATGTGGTCCATCTAATTATTTGTCTCATTTGCATCGATGTCATTGGCTCCCTCAGGGCAGAGTTGTTGTGGTATGTCTGTGGGTGGGAGGATATGGCTTCCTGTGTGCAGTGCACTCTGTGTCAGTTAAGGATGCAAGTGTTGGAAAGTGTAGCTGCTTCCTCTGTCTAAGTTTTAATGAAGAGCTTACTCTTCTCACAAAACACTGACTTCGCGGTTTCATACTAGGTAGGTCAACAGGAACCACCATTTCGCTTTCACTTGTTCAGCTTTGCCTGAACTTAAAAATATGCCAAACATCCAGAGTTCTTCCTAATAAGCATTGATGCTCACGGCTAAGCATATCTGGTGCTTTGTTTTTGTTTGTTTTTTCATGAACAAGAGTGCTTGAATGCTGTTGGGTCATATTATTGAGCACTGAATATACACTACCATTCAAAATGTTGTGGTTGGTAAAGTCCCAAATCTGCAGTTTTCAGTGTCACATGATCCTTCAGAAATCTTTCTAACATGCTGATTTGGTGCTTAAGAAACGTGATGCATTTTTTTTTTCAGGATTGTTTTGTAATGAATAGAAAGTTCAAAGGAAAAGCATTTATTTGAAATATAAATCTTTTGTAATATTATACATGTATGTATTGTCACTTTTAAATGGTTTAATGCATTATTACTGAATAAAAGTATTCATTTCTTTACAAAAAAAAAATCTTACTGACACCAAGCTTTTGAGCGGTAGTATATAGAGTTTTGAAGTGCCACCTGTCTGTGTGTGGTTTGTTGGTGGCGTGTCGTAATGACACGTGCTTAACAGACATGAGGAATGCAGACTTTCCCATTTCTCTCTCTTTCTCTTTCTTTCTCTCTCATTCGTGCCTGGCACTGCACAAAGTGATGCTGGCGCTGAACTCCCTGGTGTTATCAGGGGCCGTCACTCGATCACTCCAGTGAGCGCATGCACTGTTGGATTAAAGGCAGGAAGTTCTGGTTCTCTGTGTTGGTGTTTATGAATGAGAATGGGCTACACTGTTCAGGCATGCAAAGAGGGCTCCCACTGTAAAATTCTGGAAAGTCAAATTGTAAATGCCATCAAAGAGATTGTTAGTGTCTAGCATAAATACAGTGCAAAAGAAATATAGACTTTGTAATGAAATGTTTGTTATCGTTAAACTTCAGACATACCATGGATCATCAGAGCTCCGAAAATGGCCATATCCACTTTCAGACCTCAAACCTATTATAAACACTTGGCAAGCCGATTGGGATCAGTGTAATAGAAATAAACTTAACAAAATCAATCCTGTGGTTGGTGGAAAACGTTGTGCCCATTTTGAAAATTGCTGGAACTGCATTCAGACTAACACATACATTTTGTTAATGGGTGAAGATCCTCCTTTATTAAGAGTCCTTTATCGCCAAAGCATATGTTGATGGAGTGTGATGTCCTGAACTCCGTTAGGAGACCTTACTTTTCAGTTGAACCTTATGAAAAGATTTTTCAATGAAGTGAGACCAAAATTAGTTTTAGAAATTTTATCAAAGATAAACTAAAAAGTATAATATACCTATGAATAATACTTACATGTACTGTGACGTTTTGTTTTACGCTGTAAATTACACACTCACACCCCACTATCTTATCTAGTTAATTACTAGAATCATGTTTTCAAAAATGAACATAACTGCTTCAAAATTCAAAAATTTTTGTGTGTGTGATTTATGTTGTAGAACAAAACGTCAAAGTATGGTCAAATTATGTGTACCACAGGCTTTATTTTTCTCATAAATTGAAAAAACCCCATAAGAAAATCTTGAAGTTACTACTGGCAAATTAGTCTTCTCGGATTCTGACATCATACCTGCACCACTCTATAAGATCAATAACTTACATTTAGAAACTAGATACAGTGAATTTTTGTTTCATGCTGACTTTAAAGCTTCTGAAAAAGCCACAAGTCAGTGTGATTTCAGTGTGATTTAAAAAAAAAAACAAAAAAAAAACATTGAGGAAATCCATCTATCAAAGAAGTTGCAGCACGACGCATATGTGTGATGCTGATGCAGGAGCCGGCAAATACTGAGCCCGCATTCAGACATAAACACTGAAGCTCTGCAACGAACAGTATCTCTTTCACAGCTTAATGTGCTTTTAATGACAGTTTAATATCAGGCACGTCCCGCAGTTTAGCAACAGTAGACTGCTTTTTACAACACTCACTTATTTGGCCGAATTGGATGTTAAGTTTGGCTTAGGGAGGAACGAAAGCACGCCCACTGAATGTGGCAGCGGCACAATAATCGTTTTATCTTGATTACCTTCATACCTCGAAAATCAGTTACAATTAATTGCACAGCCCTATGATTTTTATTTTTTTTCCCCCATATAAGGAAAATAAATGGGAAAAATTGTACTGAACTAAGGCTTTTGTAAAAAAGTGGGTTCAGTTGATGTTTCCTGAATGTGTGAGTTTGATCACTCATCATTTGCATGTTTGGTTACACTGTAACAGCTGTTTACTCTACCCTGCAGGTCACACACTCACAGGTGTTAGGTTGTTAACTTTAAGAATGTGTGCTACAAAGCAAATCAGAGTGTGAGACATTCATTATGTGTTCAAGCATTTAATCAAACTCTTTATAAAGCTTCAAAGTTGAAGTTAATCGATGACTCTGCATTTGTAAAGGTATACTCCGGTATCTAATGTTCTAGTATTTCCTAACTCCTTTCATAGTACTCCTGGTCAAGGTTCAGTCACTAACTGCAGTTCTCAGGACACTAAGCCTGTAAACACACTGTGAAAGACCTCCAGCTGTCAACACACGATTCCCAGGGACCTCCAGGAGGATGCGTGCTACTTTCTCCCAGGCTGTAACTCCAGAGCCCTTGAGTAATCCTCCATTTGTTGCTCTTTCTCTGCAGTGAACACCTGTCCTGCTCCTTCACATTCTTCGTACATGGAGACAGTAACGTGTGCACCAGCGTGGAGATTAACCAGCACCAGCCTGTCTACCTGTTGAGTGAGGAGCACCTGACCCTGGCCCAGCAGAGCAGCAGTTCGGTTCAAGGTAGGAGCATTACTGATCAGTAGCCCCAGATGAAATCTGCATTGCATCACATGCTGTTGTAGTCTCAACTTCAGGACATTGACAGGCTGTATAATGAATATCACACACAAAAATAAGGATGCATGGTATATTGTTGGTTAAAGTGCCCCTATTATGGATTTTTGAAAATTACATTTCATGTAGTGTGTAACATAGCTCTAAGTGAATGAAAACATCCTGCAAAGTT
Source organism: Chanodichthys erythropterus (assembly GCF_024489055.1). Classification (NCBI taxonomy): domain Eukaryota; kingdom Metazoa; phylum Chordata; class Actinopteri; order Cypriniformes; family Xenocyprididae; genus Chanodichthys; species Chanodichthys erythropterus. Next base: position 14,345,146 of record NC_090237.1, on the reverse strand, counting down.
TTAAATCTGAAAGTGCACCGTATATAAAGTTATCTCTCAAAAGTAAGAGTCGACTCTGAGTCAATTAAACGAGTCGTCAAAACCAAACATTAGCATATTACAAACGCTAGGGAAAATTCATTTTTCAACAATACCACAGCAGTACAGTTTTTGTTGTTCCCTTCATTTTACTGACGACTGCTTCTCAAACCTCTGGGAGTTTAACGCTGGATTTACAAAACGCTTGGTCTTAAAATATGGATTAATGCCCAGTTTATTTGGACCAGCTTGCTCCTCTGAATCTCAACCTGTATGATTAATAATTGATGTTTATATTTTCTAGCGAATGTTCAAGATTCATAGTTTTTCTATGTTATGTTGTGTAACATACATCCTAGTCTGTCTCCTGCTAACCCGCTTACTCCAGTTTCTGTAGATCTGCTATTCAGATGTGTCAAATATTGTCTAAAAATGTGTTGATTAATGCAGCTTGTCTTATTTCTTGGAGTAATGATCAAGGATGGAGCACGACTTTTGTTTACAAAGTGTAATGTATTATCAGCTATTCAGTTTTTTTTTTGGCTAATGTGGGAGTTTACAACCTAACTGAGGGCCCAGTTCACTTACATAACTGTAAAACAAACTGTTTTTTCCTCTGTTTTTATTATTACAGTAGAGTGGAGTTCTGTCTGTATTGTAATAAGGGTGTGAAGATGCTAGTCTGCGCTAACTAGTTGAAGTATTCTCTCTGTAAACAGTAAACACTCATTGTAATGTCAAACAATGATATAGCCATTTTTTTAATAGTTATTAGGGCTGCACGATTAATTGTACCATTTGAAAAAAAACCTTGAAATCGCGCTTAAACGATTTGTCTTAAGCCGAGTTCAGACTGCACGATTTTCAAAGTAGTCGGGTCACTGTTCTTTTCACACTGCATGACTATCTTTGCCAGCATTCTGTCGCTGCTGTGTTCACACTGCATGATGGATCGGCGATAGAAGGTTTCACACTGCATGACTTTACAATAAGAAGAATCGCCGACAACTCTGTCTGGCACGCAAACTACGTTTCACAACCAAACACATGCGAGATGTGACAAGGAAACAACGCGATATCACGCGTGCAGGACCGGAGTTATTATTGTTATATGAATTGCCGGTGCGCTGATTTGCAGCAAATATAAGAAAAAGAAAAGAAAAATATGGAGGAGGAAATGGTTGGGGAGTATGTGGATTATGTGTTCTGCAACGAGAGTTGGAGGTAAATAAATAACCTTTCAATGTGCTGCTGTTGCGGATGGTCAAGCAAATGTTTGTGTTTTGTTTCCGTTTGATAGAATTGTAATGTTTATGTGAATGAAGCCATGCTTGCTGATGTTGTGGTCTATAACTCCTCCCCGAACTCCCCGCTGCTCATTGGCTGTCGGTCATCGCCGATGTAGTTTTCAGTCAGAACACTTTTCACATTTTTAATCGCCGACAGGTCCAGATATTTAGCATGCCAAATATCTCACTGGCATCGGCGACTCGTCGGCGATTCTCTCAGATCGCGTCTTTGCTCATTCACACTGTGTGAACGAGCACTGATTTGCCTGTGATTTCGGGCATTTGTCGGCGATTTCTCAACCTGTCGGCGAGCCAAAATCGGGGCTAAAATCGTGCAGTCTGAACTCGGCTTTAGTGCGATTATGAAATCGCATAGCTGCAATTTTTTTCTTTTGCGTGGCTTGTCAATGAATTATGGCTCCAAATGCTAATTCATCTGAAAACATCTGAAAGTTTGAATCGCTTATAATGTGCATTTGAAAAAACAACACGCGTCAAACATCTTTCCAGAAATGAGAAGCATTTATTAACATCTTGTCCAACAAAATCAAACATTTAATGTTTTACTCCAAACTCACTTCATAATAACAGTTGAGCATCCTTCTGTCAGATAAAGTGGATTCTTACACAGAATATGGCAGTCATGTGTTTATTAATCATGTTTAATCAATCAAAATGTTTCAATCTTCTGTTTATTCAGCTACAGCGATTGTATAGGATTTCCTGGAATGACACGTGTTCTACTTCGGCAGCAAGGCATATTTGCAGTTTCTGCCCTAGAGCGCCCTCTGGCTTTCAGATGGAGAAGCATTTACTACTGATCACAGAGCCGTACAACTCTGACAAGCTGCGCATGAAATAATCGCAGCCTTTGCCAAATCGCGTGCGATAAATCGTGCAGCCCTAATAGTTATGATGAAAAAGTTTGTGTACACATCCGTCCTAAATGTTTATCCTATGTTAGAGGTTTTCAGCTCCGCTTGGCATTCTGATACAGTTCCACAGGTGTACCTACATAAAGTATAACCGTGACACTGCTATCACATCTTATAAATAAATGACTAAGGTACACTTATAATATATAGAAATTTCATACTCCAGTCTTGATTGTGAATCAGTTTCTGGTTAGTTGACTACTTCAGACGTTTCATCATCGGACTCGAGCTCGAATTGATACGGTAAAATCAATGCTATCTTTTCTTGTCCATATGTCTTGCGAACTGATAGTTGTCATTCAGTTATGGCAATAGGCGCGCGGTGTGCGCAGTAGACCAATCACAAAGAATTGAGCCATCTGACCAATCAGAGCAGTGTAGGCTCACGGAAAGAAGGGGTTTAGAGAGACTGATTCATTGAACTGCTTCAAATGAATCGTTTACCAATCTTTGGTGAACTGAGGTGAAATTAAATGTATACTATGAGAAAATGAACCTTGCATGCATGTAAACCTGTTGTAGGAGACTCCCAAAACGATATTAGGAACCTTAAAAAAGGCATAATAGGGGCACTTTAAGATAATTTCCTGTTTTTAACTTTAGGTTACCTTTGTCATGATCTAATACTCTTTAAACTCCTTTAAAGGATTAGTTCACCCAAAAATAAAAATTCTGTCATTAATTACTCACTCTCATGACGTTTTATTGACGTTTTAATCAGGCTACATGTCCGGAACTTGGGGAAGTAAATCCACTTGTCCTGGACAAGCATTAATGTCGAGTTTTGAATATCATTTTTTTTCATGCTGTACAATATAATATATAATATTTAAAAGTATGCGGTTAGTCATATTTGTTTATAAACAAATTAATACTTATTCAAGTGAACGTTAAATTTAAGAAGTGGCTGTAAAGACATTTATATAATGTTACAAAGGATTTCTAAGATTTAAAATAAATGCTGTTCTTTTTAACTTTCTGCTCATCAAAGAATCCTTAAAATTATGCTCTCACAAAAAACATTAAGTAGCACAACTGTTTTCAAAATTGATAATAAGAAATGTATCTTGAGCAGCAAATCAGCATATTAATATTGTAATAATATTTCAGAAGATATGCATTTTATTAGCTTTATTTGTAATCATAAATGCAGCCTTGGTGAGCATAAGAGAAACTTTCAAAAATATTAAAAACAATCTTACAACCCTAAACTTATGTACCTTAACGTTCCTATATTTTGTGGTTGTACTAAATCTGATTTCAGATTTAAATAGGAAAAAAAAAGTTAGTAGTTGGTTTACATCCATGGCCCTTTCCTGAATCTTGGCCAGAATAAGCTGTAATGTGGACCACACTTATGCGTCTATGTGGAAAAAAATGCTGTTAAACTCGAGTAGAGGTTTTTTATTATTAGTATTATTTTTATATTATTGTTGTCACAATAGGTCCGTTATAATATACAAAGAGTGGAATGTTTGTGCTCACAGTGAAACACATAATGACAGTAGACTTGAGTGGGAAATTTACACTTCAGTGTTGAAACTGAAAAGATGGCAAACCCTCCCCTTTGTTCTGTTGTCTTTTTTGTGGTTTGTCGTTGCCTCAGTCAGACTGGTGGCAAAAACGTTTTCTCCTCTGCTCAAGGGTGCAGTAATGGAAGGCCTACATCATGTTAACACCACTGAGACTCGGCTTCTCTTGTGGTAGTCATTATCTCAGTGTAGCCCCACTGTGGCCCTGATGAGGTGTTTTCCAGATTCAGTACTTCTCCTGCTTTCAGCTTTCTTACATCACCTCTGTTCCCTCCAGGGTGCTGAGTTCACAAGCTTGCGACTTGCATTATGGCTTGGAACAGTGTGTTTTATCCTGAATAAGATGCATCTGTGTTTCTCCTCAAACTGTTCTCTTGTGCTATTATTTTTTTAAATGAGTATTCCAGGTTAAATACGAATTTAGCTCTGATTGTAATACCCGGATGTAATACCCGAGTTTTTGTAGGGCTTAATATAGAAGCTTGTTTCCACAACAAAAAGTAATTGCGACATAATTCACAATTCTTTTTTTTCTCAGAATTGCAAGGTATAAACTTGGAATTCTGACTTGATTTCTTACATGTGTTGAGACAAACTCTCAATTGTGGAAAAAAGTTAAGCTATGGAAGCTTGTTTCTGCCATGGAGTAAAAAACATAAGTAAATTCATCTGTTCATCTCACAATTTTGATTTTGTTTTTTCTCAGAATTGCGAGTTCATAACAAGCTCCCATAGCTTAACTTAACAGGAAGAGTCTTTTCCTTGTTCCTCAAGATTGACAATGACAGACATCCTTATCTAAAGCTTGTTTGTTCTGCATTATAAGTGGCTAACAGTCATGGGTTGATTGATTTCATTTTGTTTTATTCCAGTTGTTCTCACTGTAATGTCTGAAGATTGACTTTGGCAGAGCTTGTTCACAGGGCCTGTGCTCAGTTGTCTGGCATGTGTTAGTTCATTAACCATCTCCCAGAGGGCAATCTAATGCTTATGTTAGACTCTTGTAAGATGATTCTGCAAAAGCAATGATGTTGAATGCCAAGTGCACTCACTTTTATTATCCCTTCATATTTTATTGTCTTATTGTATACTAGGGCCAAACATCCTCTCAAGTAATGCTTATCTTCATGGAAATGAAGATGACTGATAATGTAGCTAGTGCGTTTTTTTTAAAGACTGCAACAAGTATCTTTCTTGCTTTTCACAATTATGCTGAATTAGCCTATTAGAAACATATCTATCACAAGAAATCTCTTGCATTTTATTTTTATTACTCATATCCATGTTGGGACAAGCCAAGTTTTCACTTGGCTTGTTTGGTTTGTGTTAAAGTGTCATGAAACTCCCTGGTTCAGTGCAGATCAGATCTCACCACAGTTTTGAATAGTGTGTAATTGTAGGTGTGGAAAGCTGCAGAAGTTGTGGGAGGAGGAGTGGCGATAATGCAAAACTGTTTGCTCCAGTTACTTTCATTTTACTTTAATGGAGTTACCGAATATGCACACTGCAATTCACAAATATATTATTTTGTTTTATAAATATGTTGCGAAAATAAAGAGTCAGTTTACACTTACTGACCACAAATGTTTGAACAGTAGAGATGTTTTTTTTTTATTCAATGAAATTGATTCTTTCATGCAGCAAGGATGCATTAAATTAATCAAAAGTGACAGTAAATACATTTATAATGTTACAAAGATTTCAGATAAATGCTGTTCTTCTGAATTTTCTTTTCATTAAAAAAATCCTTAAATCCTAAAAAAAAAAAACATCATTTACACTAAAATAAGAAATTAGAAATGTTTCTTGAGCTTGAAGACTGGAGTAATGATGCTGAAAATTCAGCTTTGCCATCACAGGAATAAGTTACATTTTAAAACGTATTAAAATGAAAAACGGTTGTATTTTTTTAAATTGTAACGATATTTCACAATATTAGTTTTTTACTATGTACTTGATCAAATAAATGATGAACCCTTGATGTGCATAAGAGGCTTCTTTCAAAAACATAAAAAAAAAATCTTACCAGCCGCAAACTTTTGAATGGTAATGTCTAAAATTGAAATATACAAATAAATGCCAATCTGTTTGAATTTGTACTTTGCATCAGCAACATGAATGCACTTTTGCATTCAATAACTTTTAAGCTTTTTTTTTTTTTTTTTTTGAATAATGAAAAATTACGAGAAATATCTGTTAACATTCACAAACGTGTTTCATGATGTTTCGAAAAGGAAGTGCCTCTTTGCATTTTATGTATCGTCCTGTTTCAGATCTAGTGTGAACATGTCAGTATGAAATATTAACAGAGCTTTGACTTTCGTTTTATGGCTTACTTTGTAGCCCTAAGCATTGTTCTCATGTTACTAAAAAATGAACAGACTTTACAAGGAAGTATCACTCTTGCATTTACATTGACATAATATTTCATGAACTGCCTGATTTTCCCCAGTGATCCTCTCTCCGTATGGTTTGAGTGGGACTCTGACAGGCCAGTCCTTCAAACTCTCAGACCCACCGACCCAGAAGTTGATCGAAGAATGGAAGCAGTTCTATCCCATAGGCCCCAACACCAAGGAGGTCACAGATGACAAGATGGATGACCTCGACTGGGAGGATGATTCCTTGGCTGCTGTTGAAGTTGTTGTTGGTAAGAAAGAAACTTTCAGCTCTACATATTTTGAGTTCATGGTCATATCAAATGATCTGTAGGTCGAGTAATAATTTATGTGGTGCAGCTGGGGTCAGGATGGTGTACCCAGCCAGCCTGGTGCTGGTGGCCCAGTCGGACATCCCGGTCGTGGCCACAGTGAGTTCTTCCTCCTCCTTGGGCTCTTACTCAGGAGGTCAGCATAGTCAGGTGGTCCATGGAGATACTGGCATCTCTTCGGTCACTCTGACTCCTCCCACTTCACCTGAGGAGGCTCAAGCAGGTACCACTATTATATTCTCAATAATTCAGAATAAATGAGGAAATATTCAAAATTCATAACTTAAGGTACTACAAAAATTTGATTCAGCTTATATTGATTCCCCGTTATTTATATTTTAAATAACCAATGTTAATAATCCAATAACCCATATATGTATGTATATATATATGTGTGTGTGTGTGTGTGTATATATTTATATATATATATATATATATATATACATTCGCACACACACAGTGTATATTTTCGCTATTTTACTATTATTTGTTTATTTTTATTATTCACAAGAATGATTTGCTGAATTATGGATAAGGACAATCAAAAGCACTTGCATTCTCAGTTGCTGTCAAAGGCATTAGTTATGTAATGTTTTAGTAAGGGTTTTTTTCCCTATTGCAGTCTCTCAGCCTGCCCAGAAGTGGGTGAAACTCTCAGCTATGTCAGGCGCCTTTAGTGTGGACAGCAGCAGTCATCATGGAGGCAAGATCCCCCGTCGCCTTGCCAGCCAAATGGTGGAACGAGTCTGGCAGGAGTGCAATGTTAACAGAGCCCAGAACAAGTATGAATATAAAAACAACAGCTTGACTAATCAGCCAGAGTAAATAACCTGGCAATGGGAAATTATTATTATTATTGAGTATGAACTTCTGGCATTTGGTATGGTTTATTTTTGCAGGAGAAAGTTTTCAACCATGTCTAACGGAGCTTGCGAGGAAGAAACGGACAAAGCTTCTGTTTGGGACTTCGTAGAGTCATCTCAAAGGTCACAGTGCAGTTGCTCAAGGTGTGCTCAAAAGCTGCACATTTGCAACAAATTACATGTAATTATGTAAAATTTGTGAATGAATGAAAGCTGGCTGATTACATTTAGATCTTTCGCTTTTACCTCTAGGCTAAAGAACCAGAAACAGCGGGCATGTAGCACCCCAGGGCTTCCGCCATCTGCTGGCCAACCTCCTCAGCCCTCTACCAAACACAAGATGGCGGAAAAGCTGGAGAAGGGGGACAAGCAGCAGAAGAGACCCCAGACACCCTTCCACCACCGCAGCTCTCTATGTGAAGAACACCCCAACTTGGAGCAGGGAGAGGGTGTTCACAGGCTGTGTCTGCAGGGCCACGAGGATAGCCGCTTCCCCAGCCTCCACCACGCCGACGTCACCTCCAGCAAGACCCCAATGCTGCACGGTTCAGCCGACGAGATGGCCGGCTCCCCTCAGCCCCCGCCGCTCAGCCCGCACCTTTGTGAGCGTGGAGAGGATGCTAATGATGGCCTAAAGAGTTCCTCCTCGCCCTTGCACCAACACTTCTATCCTTCTTCCTCTGAGCCCTGCCTGGTGCCCCAGAAACCCCCAGATGATTCTGTACTAGACCCATTGCCCTTACCCTGCCCACCTCCATACCCAGAGTCCCTAGAAGCCACCATATACATGGGCTCTGCCATAAACCCCCATGAGGACACATCGCAAAACCCCTGGAGGTACTTTAGGGTGCCTGGAGGGAAGAATGCAGATTTCCACACACCTCAGCTTCCTGTGGTCACGCTTTTTGAGGATGGTAACCGGACCGGAGGCCAGGACGGTGTTGTCTCAGTTACAGAGTGAGTTCTCTAGCCTTCTACTTTAAATAGTGATATTGTGGTTATTATTCTATAATTACACTAAATGCCAAGAGTGTATTTATTAAGTTTTTGTTTGTTGGGCAGGATGGATTCTCAAGAAAATCACTTGAATTGCTTTTTAAAACATGGCCTTGCCTTTTTGAAAAAGAAAGCTTCTTTTATCTTGCTTGAGAATATGTCAGCCTTTAAACATCTTAATTATGGAATGTAAAAGGCAAGTTATGCTTCCACAAAGAACTTTACTTTGGCCCTTTTGCGAGTTGTTTGATTCAGTGGTTGTCAATAACATTGGGCAGCTTTGCTAAAAAGTAATTGGTGAAAAAACGTTTTCCACTATTTGCTGGCCCAATATTGTAGTGCACTCTGTGTGACCTAATGATGTTTTGCTTGAAGAGAGAAATGGTTTCAGTTACTGTTGACTGTCAACTTCTCTAAAGAGTTTACCAGCAGGTTTTTGCTCCACATCTGATGTTTTGATTTAGTGGCTATGGCTGGCCATAGTGCAGGTTTATAACCTATAACATTACTTTATTTTTATTTAAAAATGTAATAATATTATTGAATATGTGACACTGTATTATTATTAAAAATAAAGTGTCACATTTTTGTGACAGTTCAGAAGAAGAGAATGATGAATAAAAAGTTAAAAAGAACATTTATTTGAAATAGAAATCTTTTGCAACATTTTGAATGTCTTTACTGTCACTTTTGATCAATTTAACATTAATTTAATTAAAAGTATTAATTTCTTTAAAGTAGGACTGTAACGATTATTTTGATTGATTAATCTATAGATTATTCTTAAAATTATTCTAATTATTTTCTGATCAGTGGATTAATCCTTTAGTTAACCTACAAATAAATAATAACCATGACTTCTGCCATAGATCTTTCAATGTTTCATTCCCACATTTTCTCATTTAAAAAAAAAAAAAAAAGTGCCAAGAATTTAAAGGCATCTCTCAGTAATACAAATGTCCATGATGGCTGCATTCATAGTCACTGTTTGGGATTGACAGCGAGTTGTGGGTCTTGAAATGTTTTGTTCATTCAGCAGATTATTAAGTACCTGCTTGAATACATATCTTAATTAACAAACGAATAGCTGTCACAACTGCCTTCAGCGTTAGTATCACTAGTATCAGCGTTAGTATTCATCGTGTTGTTAAATAATTGTCCAAACGAGGTGTGGGTTCATCCATCAGAACAACCAACACAGACTTTTAAATGCTTTGTAACCGAGTGCAGAGAGTATGTTTGAGCTGCGTGTGAGTTTTGTTTTGTGTGAAACATGACATACAGGATTTGGGATGAATGTAAACAGTATGACACGTTGACACATTCCAAGCAAATTGACTTAATTAGTTACGTCAACACATTGTTCCAGCCCTACTAATGCCATCTTAAGTAATTAAGCTATCTATCTATCATGATAAATACAGTTATAATGCTGATATCAACCTGATAGAAAAAATACTCATAAGTTATTCAGTAGGACTCAATCTCTTACAATTAGTAGTGGTGTAATGTAGTGTGGGGTGTTTTTTGCAGGCTTATGTCCTCCTCCAAAAAGCCTCTGAAGGTGTCGGAAGAGCTGGTGAAGATGTACGAACATAAGAAAAATCAGTACCTTTCTGCAGCTGTGTGCGATGGAGGCCAGGAGCGAGAATCTGATCCGTACGCATTTGTGGAAGGAGACGAGGAGTTTATGTTCTCTGATAAAGACAAAAAGCCTGGACCTGAGAGAGAAACCGGGAAGAGAAATAAGGTCAGACAGTGATTCTTTTAGAAAAATTATGTGTGCTTGTGTTTGAACAGTCTTATTTATTTATTTATTTTACTTTTAGAGGGACGATGGCAGTGTATCATCTTCTGATGGTGAGTAGTATTTCCTCAGCTGTTTCAGTGTTTCTGGAAATGTCTGGAAATGTTTCTGATCTTGAGCACACCTTGTTTGCACACAGATGCCCAGGGATCAGGTGGCAGTAAACCACTTCCTACCACCAGCTTGATCCATGAGACCGATCTGGTTGTGTCTATCAATGACCTGGACAACCTTTTTAACTCTGACGAGGATGACCTGACGGTTAGTACTGTTATGAACTCGCCAGATAACCACTGCCTAAATGCACTCAACTGTGATGTGCAAAGTAAATAGGCATTGTTATCCTAACTTAAACAGTGTAAATCAACTGTTTTCTATCACTTTTTGGCATGAATCACATTTTGTGAAGCCCCAGCAGTAATGAATCTGTTGGATATGGTGATAATGCATGTTGGCGCCAAAATTAGAGAGGGGTCAGTAGTAAGTTTCCCGCTTTGTTTCTGGATCTCCTGCCTCATTAGAAAAACTCTAAGGTGGTCATAAAGTTCTTTATTTGCTGAACTAGGGGAACAGTGGAGCAATTAAAGTGAGCCTGTCTTTGTCTTACTCCAAACAGCCTGGATCCAGGAGAGCTGCTGGTGGAGCGGAGGAAAAATTTGGTGGGAAAGAACCAAAACCTGCAGCTCCAGACCCCCTGCCTTGTATGTGCTCCACATCATAACCCCTGCTGAATTTATATTATGATCTAATAACTTTTGTTACTGGAAGTGTTTGAGCAGTTTGGTTTGGAATGTGTTAATATAAGTTAATATTATCCATATAAAGAGTGGAAATTCTGATATTAATGCTGTTAAATCTGTAGGAATGGCTCTTATATTGGTACCATATTGGTTATTGGCTGTTATTAGAACCAAAATATGTGTTTGTATATTTACATTTACATTTAGATTATCTTTGCCATCATCTCATTTAAAGCTAATCTTTAGTAATTTAATAACAATTAACTTTAACAACAATGTTAAATCTTCAGCTTAAATCTTTATCTTCACAGTGATAATTTTTTTTTTATACTGTCCATTATAATGTCTTGCTTGAATAAAACTTATTTTATTTTCATTACTTTCCAAGGCAACTACTCTAATTTACGTTTTTGTTGAAGTCAAAATATTAAAATTACTAAAACTAAACTAAAATTTAAAAAAAACAAAAAAACAAATAGAGTAAATAATATAATATATAAATACTATAATGATATACTAAAATAACTAATACATCATTGAATCAAATGATTTTGGTTTTTAGTGTTTTATTTTTGTTTATTTGAAAATAGTATAGGTTATCCATATTTTTAATACATCCCTAGAAATTCATTGCATGGGCTTCTACTTATTTCATGGCTATTATAGAGCTACAGAATCCAATAGCTTCATGTTTTCTCAAACAAAAACAGTTATATGGCTGCACAAGTCATCACAGACTGAGACTGGTAATGGCAAGCATCTGTTAACTATTTTCTATTTATAGTGCCAAAATTCTGTTCCTTCATTGTGTGTGTTTATTGATCTAGGCTCTGCAGACCTGCACCAGATGTTCCCAACCCCTCCATCACTGGAGCAGGGCTACTCTCCTATAAACATGGGCAATACGGAGTCAGCGGCTAGCCTGTCTCTTCTGGATGGGGCTATCAGTGGCAACTTCAAGATGGAGGTGGAGGAGGGTTTCTGTAGCCCCAGACCCTCAGAGATTAAGGTAGGAACTTAAGGCTGAGAGTTCCCAGGAATATTCTCATAAAGAGGCATTTTGTGATGCAAGACTTTGTTTCTTTATCATATTTTCAGGACTTCTCCTACGTGTTTAAGTCGGAGTCCTGCCAAGCGCTCATCGGCTGCTCTCTTTACGCCCCTCTGAAGACGCTGCCCAGCCAGTGTCTGCTTCCCATCAAGCTTCCAGAAGATTGTGTGTACCGGCCAAGCTGGACAGTCGGCAAACTGGAGATGCTGCAGCCGATTGCAGCCATGACCTTCCTCAACAAGGACAGGTACACCAGCCAAGAAATTAGGGATTTTCTTCCTCTCAATCAGATTTTAGTGTTTCTCTGCACTCTTTGCATGTTTGTTCTTTTGTTTTGTAACAAACAGAACCTTGAGACATTGATTAATTAAGCTTCTTGTCATGTATGGAAGCCTAAAAGGCTTTTAAACAGATTGATTTACTTGATTTAGGAGGGGGATTCTTGTATATGTAGCAGGTGGTGGTTGAAGTAAGTGGGTCAGGTTTTTAACAAGCACAGAACACACTCTTCTCTGCTGTTTGTAGTCCAAGCAGCTGCCAGCCTAATATAGCCATTCAGTATTAATGAAAGTGCAGCCTTAATTGAGGAATGTGTCCACAGCATTGATGCCAAGCACACACTCAACTTGGAGAATATGTACCTGCATCTGTTTTAATGCGGAGATGTTTTTCTACCATATTTGAGTGCTTTTCTGTAAACTAACTTCATTTTGGGATCTATTTTGGAATAGTTTCCACTGTGATTGTAGTGGATTTTTGAAGACCGTTCCCAACAGAGTAGCCACTGGTGTAGTTTCACTTAAACTGGAGGAGAACAAGGGAGACTTTGATTCACTGATTGTGATTCTTTCTTAAACAATCTCTGTAATGTTTGCCAATTTGGCGGATGTAGATAAACTAACATTACGGCTATGCTCAGACTGCAGGCAGACTGTCCGCACTATTAATTGCAAGAGATTGTCATGCGTGTCTCATCAGTAAAGCCGGTTCTGTGATTAGCCTTAATATAAGGCGATTCATCTGCGATTATGAACGCGATATTGCGTAGCTTGTCCGCGAACTACGGCTCTGTATATTAAGTGCCGCTCCATTTGAAAGCAGGTGATGGACATTTACCGCTAATCACAGAAACGGCTTTACTGATGAGACATGCATGACAATCGCATGCGATTAATCGTGCAGCCCTAATTGCAAGTGTTCAAATAAGATTTGTGTGTCCAGACATAACCAATCTATCTGCATGGGTTGCTTTGGTAATGTCATAGGCATTCCCTCATATGTAACGAGGCTTTCAAAACGAAAAAGATGCAGGGAAAATGGAGGTGCACCATCTTGCTCTAAAAATTAGCACCCTGTCGAGTATCAGTGCAGGAGACTTGTATATATGTTCCGTGCTGTAGTCATGGCCAAAGTCTTTGCACATGCCGTTTGAATACTGTATGGATGCTTCTGGCATTTTGGTCACCAGTTTTGACGTTATCATTGTGTGTTGCGTTAAGAGTGATGCAAAAGACATTTTGTAATCCGATTTGAAGAGCCAGAGCATCATCTGTAAAAATCTGATTGGAATCACATTTCAAACCACCTCCAAATGTGATTTGAATTAGATTTGGTGGGAAAAAATCAGATTTCCTTTTTTGTTTTTGTTTTTGCTGTCCATATTTTCAAAAACCCATCTGGGTAAAATCTGCTGGCAGTCTGAACATAGCCTAGGTCATGACCTCTGTATTTACTGGCATAATCTGTTTCTATTGGTGGTTTAGAGCAGATATACACTACCCATGTTTGGGGGTTTATAATGTTACAAAAAGATTTCGATTTCAACTAAATGCTGTGCTCTTGAACTTTGTATTCATTAATGAATCCCAAAAAAACCTAAAAATGGTTTTCACAAAAATACTAAGTAGAACAGCATTTTCAACATTGATAATAGTGAGAAATATTTCACCAAATCAGCTGATTTCTGAAGGATCATGTGACACTGAAGACTGGAGTAATGATGCTGAATTTTTGCTGAAAATTTAGCTTTGTTATCACTGGAATAAATTACATTTTAAAATATATTGAAACATAAAAGTTATTTTAAATTGTAATACAATTTCACAATATTGCTGTTTTTACTTTATTTTTAATCAAATAAATGCAAAAAATCTTAGCAACACTTTATTATACCACATGTCAAGTCGGACATGCGTTACAACTTTCGATTTGGTATTGGATTATGTGTCCTGAATTGAATTAACCCAGGAGGTGAAAATATTCCTACCGATTTGACAAAGAGAAAGTGGCAAAATACTTATTTCTATATATTTTGGACAATTCATCTATTGTTTATAGTTTAAAAAAAACAAACTTCTTTTTGTCACATGTTTTGCTTGGAATGTATGCTTGTGCCATTTTTCTTCCACAAAAATACCACTTTCTTTGATATTTTGACCACTGCAAGTGAAACTTTGTCCTCCTCTTCTTTGACAGTAACATCCCTAGTGTAGGAAGTGCAGTTGAACAGGATCAGAGCTGCACCCCTCAGACACACAACACCTTTATGTCCAACAGCGCCCCACCCAGCAACAGCGGCGCTGGCATCTTGCCCTCCCCTGCCACCCCTCGAATCTCCGCCCCAACACCACGGACACCGCGGACCCCACGCACCCCCAGAGGCCCCGCCAGCGTCCAGGGCTCGCTGAAATACGAGAACTCCGACCTCTATTCTCCCGCCTCTACACCCTCCACCTGCAGACCTTTAAATTCGGTCGAGCCTGCCACCGTGCCCTCCATCCCGGAAGCGCACAGCTTATACGTCACCCTCATCCTCTCCGAGTCGGTAATGAACCTTTTCAAGGACTGTAACTTCGACAGCTGTTGCATCTGCGTCTGCAACATGAACATCACAGGGGCGGATGTTGGCGTCTACATCAGTGATCCCAACATGGACTCGCAGTACTCAAGTATGGACCCCTGCACCTGCGGTTTTAGCGCTGTCATGAACCGTCGATATGGCAACGGGGCAGGCCTCTTCCTGGAGGATGAGCTGGACATCATGGGACGGGGTTCGGATGCTGGACGGGAGACAGAGAAGCACTTTGAGGCTGTACGCGCAGCCTCGCTTCAGAGAGGGATGGTCCTTAAAGAGCAGGTCCCGGATGATCTCGTCCTCCTGCTGCAGGACCTGTGCACTAACCCTTTCTCCCCCATCATCAGGCCCGAGCTTTTCAGCTCCAGTCTCAAGCCACCCATGCGCCTGGAGGAGAGGGACTATTACTGTGACTGCTACTTGGCTCTGGAGCACGGCAGACAGTTCATGGACAATATGTCTGGAGGAAAAGTCGATGAGACGCTGGTCAAGAGCTCCTCTTTACACCACTGGGCCAAACGCAATGGTGAGACTTCCTCTTGTGTTGTTGTTGAAACATTTTTTTTTATTCTTTTATTTTTACACCAAGTTTTTTTACACAAGCTTTAGAGCTGTGGTTCTCAACCAGGGGGGTGGGGCATTAAATTGCTTTTTGAGGTTAAAAGAACAATTTTTTTAGATGTAATTTGAATGGTATGACAATTAAAGATTGTCAGACTGTACAGAAATTGAAATCTACAGATAATGCTAATGCACACTTAATACATGTAGTCACACATAGTTGATGTTAACATTAACGATATGAGAACAAAGTATAATAATAATTTGCACGGTTTGATCTGAGGCAACTTTGTGATCGTTAGATTTATTCACCAGATTTTCACACTTTTGATTTGTTTGTTGCGATGAAACCGGAAGTAGCGACTGATATTTTTATTTCCGTATTCCGAGTGAAACAGATTATTGGACGCGACGTGGTTCTATTAATCAGTTGTTGATTGGATGGAGACAGATCTGAATGCGAGCTTGGTGGGATTTAAGCGTAAATTGTCATTTCATGATGACTTTAATCCCCATGCAGACCTCTAGCAAATTCTACCAGTAACCTATAAAAATGGTTTTCTTAAACTAAATGTGTTTAGCATTAAATCTGAAGTAAAATGTGGTGTGTTTGTAAAACACTTCTCTCTCTGTGTCTTTGCAGCTTTCGATATGAGCATGCTGTTCTCCCAGGATGTGCTGAGGATGCTGCTGTCACTTCAGCCTGTCCTGCAGGACACCATTCAGAAAAAGAGGTCTGTGCGCTCTTGGGGGGTCCAGGGCCCCCTCACCTGGCAGCAGTTCCACAAGATGGCTGGCAGGGGATCGTATGGTAGGCCTAACTCAACAGACACCATCCTCGGCATAGTTTATAAATTATAAAGGTATATTAACACAACTCTTTTCTCTCAGGCACTGATGAATCTCCAGAGCCCCTCCCCATCCCCACCTTACTGGTAGGTTATGAGTATGACTTCGTGGTGCTGTCTCCTTTTGCTCTGCCATACTGGGAGAAGCTTCTGCTGGACCCGTATAGCTCCCAGAGGGACATCGGATACATGGTGGTGTGTCCCGACAATGAAACTCTGCTTAATGGAGCCAAGACTTTCTTCAGAGACTTGACAGCAGTATATGAGGTTAGAACATGTTAATGACTTTGAAATGTCACTGCGCCAAATTAAGTTTAATGAAACATCACAGGTTTCGTAATTCTCAATATCGCCACATAACCAATTAATTCAAAGTATTAATGAATTAATAATTAATTTATACAACTATTATATGTATATACAACCTTTACCCAGATACATACAGTACTCTCACATTAAGTGGTTTGTACTGTATAGAAAATCTGCTTGTTATATTGTTGAACTATATTATCATCCAGCAATGTGTTAAAAATTTGATATATAGTACATTATACTTAACCTGCATACATACAGTGCATTCACATAAAGCAATATATAGCAAATCTCAGCTGCGTGATTGTTTACATGGTTGCAAAATGTAACTCCATTGCTCTTTATATAAAGTTGGATATATAAGTATGTCCAACTTTTTTCGCATACATAGTTATATCTCAGCTGCTTGATTGCTTGTCTTGACACAAAGTGTAATTATATTATCACCCGTCACTAATCTGATGAATGCAACTACAAGGCAATAAGATATTATAAACATTAACGTCATGATTTTCTGTAAAGCTGCTCTGAAACAATGTGTGTTGTGAAAAGCGCTATACAAATAAATATTACTTATTGTTCTGCAGTCCTGTCGGCTCGGTCAGCACAGGCCCATCGCCAAGTCTCACCCTGATGGCATTGTGACTGTGAGTGATAATGGATCCCAGCCTCTCACAGATCAGACTCTCACTGACTGGCTCCCAAAAACCATCAACAGCAGCAGCGAGGCTTTCAACAAGCTCAGACTTTACGCGCAAGTGTGCCGACATGACTTGGGTATGTGCAGAAGCAAATTGAAAGCTTCTCGATGTTGTGAGGAATAATATTTATATCCTATATATATATATATTCTATAATATTTCTTATCTCTTTAGTGTCCTGTCTGGCATCCCAGTCTTTGGACAACTCACTGCTTTCCCAACGAAACCCTACCAGCACTTTGCAATCTTCCAGCTCCAGCAGCCCCATCACAGCCTCTCAGAACACCACCCCTTCCACCAACAGCACCTCCAACACTAACACCACAACCGCCACCACCACGTCCACCACCTCTTCCTCCTCCTCTCAGGGCATAGGTACCTTGCCGTCTTCCAAGCCCAATTCCTTGCCTTCCTTTGGGGCTCAGGGCTTGCAGTCTAGTCAGCCAAGCGGCAGTCAGAGTTCAGGGACACTGGGGGACGGCTCATCGGCCACCAGCCAACCTCAGGTCCAGTCTGAGCCTGCAGAGAGGTACTGCTTTTCATATCCAAACAATCTAGTTACTGATTCTCTCATATATGTCCTCTGATCCGTGATTTATCTGTATCACAGCACTATGGAAAGAGAGAAAGTGGGGGTGCCGACTGACGGAGACTCCCATGCCGTCACTTATCCTCCCTCTATAGTGATCTACATCGTGAACCCCTTCAGCTATGAGGAGACGGGCCAAGGCGGCAATTCCAGTGTGTGGACAATGGGTCTTCTCCGCTGTTATCTGGAGATGCTTCAGTTTCTTCCTCCTCAGATCAGGAATGCTGTATATGTCCAAGTAAGAATCCATCTGATTTGAGCTTTCTGATCGTAATATTTCACTTTGCTTGGATCTAAACATCCTGTGTTTTCTTCTACCAGATTATACCCAGCCAGTACTTGCTGCAGCCGGTCTGTAGTGAGGAGCGCCATATATACGCACAGCACCTGAAGTCTCTGTCTTTCTCAGTTTACACACAGTGCAGACGGCGTCTGCCAACCTCCACTAACGTCAAAACGCTAACAGGCTTCGGCCCCGGCCTAGCCATTGACACTGCACTACAGAGCAAAGAGGTACACATAATAATTGCCAGTATGTTGGGCAAGGGGTTTTCAAATTGCGGTCAGCAAGGGAGTGCTAGAAGATCTGTGAAAAAAAATGAATGAAACCGTCAAACTTAATAGGAAGTATTATATGGTAATCTTATAGATATTTTTATGAGTCTATGGCAGCCTATAGAACCGCTTGTGGGAAAGTTATGAAATTTGGCACAGAGATAGAGGACAGTCTGAACTGTCAACATAGCAAATTTGGAGTCTTTATCTCAATCCCTCTAGCGCCACCAACTGTCCAAATCTGCACACGTTTATACTAATAACTTTTCAACTGTAAGGGCTAGAAACCAATTTCTTGTTTCATCTGATTCCTTGGCTGAAGACTATTGCACCCTATGACGTAATTTTCTGTCTTATTAGGGGCCAAGCACCGAAGGTGCTTAGGCACCTATTGTTATTGTTGGCGTTCCGTACGCTTATTCTTCCGCTCTTGAAGTCTATGGCAGCCCATAGAACCGCTTGCGGGAAAGTTGTGAAATTTGGCACACAGTTAGAGGACAGAATGACCTTTGTCCATAGCAAATTTGGAGTCTCTAACTCAATCCCTCTAGCGCCACCAGCTGTCCAAATTTGCACTTATGTTTATGCTAATAACTTTTGAACCATAAGGGCTAGAAACAAAATTCTTTTTTCCTATGATTCCTTGGGTCAAGACGAATCGATTGCATCATATGACGTCATTTTCCGTCATGAAAATTTTTCCGCCATTTTGAATTTTCTGAAAAACCTACTTTTTCGAACTCCTCCTAGGCCGTTAGTCCGATTTTCATGAAAATTAAACCAGATCATCTTCAGACCATGGTGACAAAAAGTTATGGAATTCAAGTCGATTGCTCAAACCGTTTTCGAAAAACACACGAACGAATTGTACGTAGCGCTTGCGAAAATAGAAGTAAGGCTGTATCTCTGCAACACTTTATCATATTCAGACCAAACTTGATACATGTCTTCACAAGCATGACCTGAGGCACCATGCAGTGTTTCGGCTCAGCGCCACCTACTGGTGCGGAGATATGAAAAATGGATATTTTTGCTTATAACTTCTGATGGGTTTGTCCAAAAATCATAAATTTGGTCTTGTTGGATTCGGGGTATCATGCCGAGTCAAATGATATCCAATTTTCCCATATCGGACATTTTGGCCGTCGGCTATTTTGAATTTCGTGCTAAAATGCTGTATTTTACGAACGCATTAGCGTATCGTTACGAAACTCGGTATGGGTCCCCAGCACAATACCCTGAAGGAGCCTGAGAAGTTTCAGCACTGCGCCACCTTGTGGTCAAAAGTTATAACAAAATTTACAGAAATGCTAATAACTTTTGAGTATATTAACCGATTGTAATGAAACTGTTTTCAGTAGATTCCTTGGGTCATGCTGAGAACATAGATATCAAACTTTCCATAGTCAGCTGAACTTCCTGTCCGCTGTATTGTTTTTCTTTAAAAACCTACTTTTTTCGAACTCCTCCTAGACCGTTGCTCCGATTTTCACCAAAATTGAACCGTATCATCTTCAGACCATGCTGACAAAAAGTTATGGATTTCAAGTCGATAAGTCAAACCGTTTTCGCATACCAGAGCAACGAATTTGAGGCATGATGCAAAAATGACTCTTGAAGCTGTATCTCTGCTATGCTTTATCATATTCAGACCAAACTTGGTATGTGTCATCACAAGCATGACCTGAGGCATCATACAATGTTTCAGCACAGCGCCACCTACTGGAGTGGAGATATGAAAAATGGCTGTTTTTGCTTATAACTTCTGATGGGTTTGACCAAAATTCATAAATTTGGTATGGTTCATCAGGACAATGCCCTGAAGGAGCCTGAGAAGTTTCGGACCAGCACCACCTTGTGGTCAAAAGTTATAACAAAATTTACAAAAATGCTAATAACTTTTGTCTATATTAACCAATTGTAATGAAACTGGTCTCAGTAGATTCCTTGGGTCATGCTGAGAACAAAGATATCAAATTTGCCATAGTCAGCTGAAATTCCTGTCCGCCATATTGTTTTACTTTAAAAACCTACTTTTTCGAACTCCTCCTAGACCGTTGCTCCGATTTTCACCAAAATTGAACCGTATCATCTTCAGACCATGCCGACAAAAAGTTATGGATTTCAAGTTGATAAGTCAAACCGTTTTCGTATACCAGAGCAAAACATTTGAGATATGATGCAAAAATGACTCTTGAAGCTGTATCTCTGCAATGCTTTATCATATTCAGACCAAACTTGGTACGTGTCATCACAAGCATGACCTGAGGCATCATACAGTGTTTCGGCGCAGCGCCACCTACTGGAGTGGAGATATGAATAATGGCTATTTTTGCTTATAACTTCTGATGGGTTTGACCAAAATTCATAAATTTGGTATGGGTCATCAGGACAATGCCCTGAAGGAGCCTGAGAAGTTTCGGACCAGCGCCACCTTGTGGTCAAAAGTTATAACAAAATTGACAAAAATGCTAATAACTTTTTTTTCTAATTGCTCACTGCTGCTGTTGGTCTGATGCTCCCAGCCATGTTGGCTGGCTTCTGCCGTTTTTGTGCTTGGCCCCGTAATTGCTGCTTGCAGCTATATTTATTATTATTATTATTATTTATTTTTTTATTTATTTTTTATTTTTTTCACAGTATAAATGCATCTTTATACATGAAAATGTGTAGCTTCCTTTACATTTTAAAATGGGATCTTTTATTTCGGGGTCTGTGGCATCAAAAAATTGAAGATCATTTGAGATATACCGTTGTTATTAAAATTATACAAAGATTTTGAGAAACACAGCTTTGTAATAAATAATAATATTGACCTCTTGGTTCTTGCCGCCCACAGAGACCAGAGTGTTTACATCTCTACGCACCTCCGTTCATCCTGGCACCAGTCAAGGACAAACAGACTGAGCTGGGTGAGACATTTGGAGAGGCTGCGCAGAAATACAACGTGCTGTTTGTGGCCTACTGCCTTTCACATGACCAGAGGTGGCTCCTGGCCTCATGCACTGACCAGTATGGGGAGCTGCTGGAAACCTGCATCATCAGCATCGACGTACCCAACCGGTGAGCACTCAAGAGTTGGTCTTTGATTGGTGTAGTTTCTTCAAGCCCAGGCCTGTGTGTGTGACTGGGATTTTGTGTGTTTTCACTCAGAGCTCGGAGGAAAAAAGGCTCTGCACGACGACAGGGCATTCAGAAGCTTTGGGAATGGTGTCTGGGTCTTGTACAGATGACTTCACTTCCTTGGCGCATTGTGATCGGCCGACTTGGAAGGATAGGTCATGGGGAGTTACGTGGTAGGTATTGCAATTATTCAATAATAAGTGTTTATATCATGTACAGTGCTCAGCGTAAATGAGTACACCCCCTTTGAAAAGTAACATCTTAAACAATATCTCAGTGAACACAAAAACAATTTCCAAAATGTTGACAAGACTGTTTTATATAACATCTGTTTAACTTATAACATGAAAGTAAGATTAATAACATAACTGACAAAATTTTCAGTTTTACTCAAATTAGGGTGATGCAAAAATAAGTACACCCCACTGAAAGTTAAATTTTAGACATTTGTAGTGTAATTTAACAAGAATTCAACCACAGGTTAGTCTTAATTATTCATTACACAGGTGTCCAGCAGACAGTTGCCTATAAAAGGGTGTTAAAACCCCTTCCCATTTCATGCTGTCAGCAATGGCACCACATGGAAGAGAAATGCCACAAGACCTGAGAAAGAAAATAATTTCTTTACACCAGTAAGGTGAAGGCTACAAGAAGTTCAGCAAAGCTTTACTTATCAGTCAGAATACTGTAGCAAAAGTGGTACAAAAATGTAAAAAAGATGGAACTGCAACCATCTCACAGAGACATCCAGGTCGCCCACGAAAATCGAAGAAAATCGGCATGCAAGTTCACTGCAGTTATCTAAAGAAGTAGAAAGCCAAACTGGGGTAACTATTTCCCGTGACACAGTACGGCGTACACTGCAGAGAAATGGCATGCATGGGTACCATCTCCTAAAGCCCAGGCGCAAAAAAGCCCACCTAGAGTTTACCAGGGCCCATGCTGACAAAGATGAAGACTATTGGGACTCTATACTCTGGAGTGATGAGACCAAGATAAATGTTTTTGGAACTGATGGCTTCAAAACTGTATGGCGTCACAAAGATGAGGAATACAAAGGAAAATTCATGGTGCCTACAGTGAAACATGGTGGTGTCAGTGTCCTTATGTGGGGCTGCATGAGTGCTGCTGGTGTCGGGGAGCTGCATTTCATTGATGGCATCATGAATTCACAGATCTACTGCTCTATACTGAAAGAGAAGTTGCTTCCATCACTCCATGCCCTTGGTCATTGTGCACTTGTCCAACATGACAATGATCTTAAACACATCTAAGGCCACTGTTGGATTTCTGAAGAAGAACAGTGTGAAAGTGATTCAGTGGCCAAGTATGTCTCCTGATCTGAACCCAATCGAACACCTATGGGGAATTCTGAAGAGACAAGTTGAGCATCACTCTCCATCCTCTCTAAAAGAGGTCATTCTTGAAGACCTCTCTAAAAGAGGTCATTCTTGAAGAATGGAAAAAGATAATGTTGCAAAATGTCGCCAACTTGTTTATTCCATGCCTAGAACACTTGGTGCTTCATTAAAAATCATGGAGGCCATACAAAGTACTAGATGTACTAGTTTTTGTTGTGGGGTGTACTCATTTTTGCATCACCCTAATTTGAGTAAAACTGTAAAATGTGTAATCTAAGTTATATTATTAACCTTACTTTCATGTTATAAGTTAAACAGATGTTATATTAAACTTAGTCTTGTCAACATTTTGGAAATTGTTTTTGTGTTCATTGAGAGTTTAAAATGTTACTTTTCAAAGGGGGTGTACTCATTTACGCTGAGCACTGTTTGGCACCAATTTTGCTGTTGATCTAACTCTTGTTTTTGTTCCAATCAGATTGGAGTATTTTGTTGAGTAGGCGAAACTTGCAGTCTCTCGGCAGACGACTTAAGGAAATGTGCAGGATGTGCGGCATCTCTGCCGCAGACAGTCCCAGCATCCTCAGTACCTGTCTAGTTGCCATGGAACCACAGGCTTCCTTTGTCATAATGCCAGGTAATTAATATGAAGCTTTCACACAGAGCGATTGTTCTGCACTGGGCTGTACTTCGATTTCAGACCTTTAGAATCTTTTGAATGTTTGATGAAAGTTCCTTCTCCATCTCTCCGTAGACTCCGTGTCCACAGGCTCCGTTTTTGGCCGCAGCACTACCCTGAACATGCAGACATCCCAGTTAAACACTCCTCAGGACACCTCCTGCACTCACATCCTCGTGTTCCCCACTTCTGCCGGCCTCCAGGCCTTCAATCCCATCAATGGTCAGACACTTTCGCATCTAATAAAGCAGAAGAGCTTGATTGAGTATTGTTTATAGCTGACTAATATATGATGTCATTGTTTGCAGACGTCACAGATGGAATGGGTGGCATGGATGGAATCTTGGACTTGCTGTCAGAGAATGATCTGGTTGACCCTGATCTCATTAACATAATTCCCAACTCTCCCACCACCTCCCCAGTACAGTCGCCAGGCTCACATTACCATCACGGAGGAGACGGCAGCAAGGTAAACATGCTTGCACTGTTCTTTTGAAGAATTTCAACATACACTACTGTTCAAATGAAAAGATTTTTCAAAAAAAAAAAAAAATTTTTTTGAATGGTTGTGTATCTCGTAGATTTAAGTTTAGAAATAATGAAAAATCATTATCCATACTTTCCACTTTAGTATTGTAAAGCCCAAAGTATATTTCGGCAGTCCGCGTTCCACACGCTGTCCGAGTGATGTAATTTTCATCATCAGACGTCCGCGCATACTGTCCGAATGCAGCCAGATTTTTGTGTCCGTGCGGGTGGTGTGCGTACAGAGTGACGCGAGCGCTTGAAAACAAAATCCACTACTTTGAAAGGCTTGTGCACTCAATTGTGCTCAAGACGGAGCAGAACACGGAAGATACCTGGGCCTTAAGTGATTGAAGTATTATTTTTTTTTCAGTGCTTTATAGACCTCTGAATCCACCCTCTCACTGTCTCTTTCTCATCTTCAGGGCCAGAGCACAGACAGGATGGAGTCTCACGACGAATCTCCCAACATCCTCCAGCAGCCCATGGCTCTGGGCTACTTTGTGTCCACGGCTAAAGCGGGTCCACTGCCTGACTGGTTCTGGTCCTCCTGCCCACAGGCAAAGAACCAATGTCCTCTCTTCCTGAAGGTGAGCTCTTCAGTAAATGTAATAATCATTTCACTCCAGAGATTCATTAAAGCTTCGTTTCATAATCTAATGTATTTAACAGAGCTGCAGAGGTGTCATATAATGAATGTTTCTGTCTTCCTGTCAGGCTTCTCTGCACCTTAATGTTTCATCAGTGCAGTCAGATGAATTGCTGCACAGTAAACACTCCCACCCTCTGGACTCTAGCCATACCTCAGATGTGCTCAGGTATCATCTGGACACTCTTCTTTATATCCCCATGCCTCTTATATATTTCATTACATTTATAATATGAACCCAGGTGGGTTTTTGCTCTTTCTATTTCATACTTGTTGGAGCTTCTAGAATGCCACCATTCAAGGAGAGCAGCAGACTTCTAAAACACCCCAGATTGGATTTGATTTATAAATAAATTCTTTCATCTTGCATTTTATTATTCAGACCATTGTTCAGAAAAGCCTTAGACAAATTTGTTAACTATATTAAAGGTGCCATCGAATGTTTTTTACCCCTGAAGGTGTCTGTGAAGTTTCAGCTCAAAATACCCCATAGATTTTTTTTAATAAATTTTTTTAACTGCCTGTTTTGGGGCATAATTAGAAATGTGCCGATTCAGGTTTCAGCCCCTTTAAATCATGCGCTCTTCGCCCCCGGAGCTCGCGCTTGCCTTGAATAGTGCATAAACAAAGTTCACACAGCTAATATAAACCTCAAAATGGATCTTTACAAACGGTTCGTCATGCATGCTGCATGCGTCGGATTATGTGAGCATTGTATTTATTTGGATGTTTACATTTGATTCTGAATGAATTTGAGGCAATGCTCCGTGGCTAATGGCGTTAGTTTTAAGTTGTTTATGAATTATACAGTCTGCAAGTGTTTAAAAATGAAAATAACGACAGTCTTGTCTCCGTGAATACAGTAATAAACGATGGTAACTTTAACCACATTTAACAGTACATTAGCAACATGCTAACGAAACATGTAGAAAGACAATTTACAAATATCACCAAAAATATCATGTAATCATGGATCATGTCAGTTATTATTGCTCCATCTGCCATTTTTCACTATTGTCCTTGCTTGCTTACCTAGTCTGATGATTTGACTGTGCTGCTCCAGACGTTAATACTGCCTTGTCTAATGCCTTTCATAATGTTGGGAACATGAGCTGGCATATGCAAATTTTGGGGGCGTACACCCCGACTGTTACGTAACAGTCGGTGTTATGTTGAGATTTGCCTGTTCTTCGGAGGTCATTTAAACAAACGAGATTTATATAAGAAGGAGGAAACAATGGAGTTTGAGACTCACTGTATGTCATTTCCATGTACTGAACTCTTGTTATTTAACTATGCTGAGGTAAATTCAATTTTTGAATCTAGGGCACCTTTAAATATATTTAATGGCATTAAACACAGTTTATTTAAAGGGATAGTTGTCATTTACTCACCCTCATGCCATTCCAAACACACAATACCTTTCTTTCATTTTTTAAACACAAATTAATTTTAATGAAACCTGAAAAATTTCTGTCCATCCTTTGAAAGTCCATTACACCAAAACTTTGACACTTCAGAAAGTTCATAAAGGCATTTTAAAAGAAATCCAGATGAATCAAGCAGCTAATCCAAGTCTTCTGAAGAGTCACTTTATTACAGTGGTTTTCAACCCCCTTTTGTTCAAAACAATATTCGAAGACCCTCTTATCTAAGCTGGTATGTAACTCTACTTAAAAATATGATGTCTGATTTATGTTGTACATCTTTTTCAAATTAAGATATTTTTGTTGAAATCCGATGGCTCAGTGAGGCCTCCATAGGGAAAAAATGACCTTTCCTCTCTCAAGATCCATTAATGTACTAAAAACATATTTAAATCAGTTCATGTGAGTACAGTGGTTCAATATTAATATCAAATAAGAAATTAGTGTCGAATCAGCAGTTCGGAGCGCCAAAGTCATATGATTTCAGCAGTTTGGTGGTATGACACGTGATCTGAATCATGATTTAACACAAGATTCATAACGCTCTGAAGCTTAAAGAAGCAGTGTTTTAAAATCGGCCATCACTAAATAAGTCATTATTTTGTTGTTTTTTGGCGCAACAAAAATATTCTCATCGCTTTATAATATTAATATTGAACCACTTTACTCACATGAACCGATTTAAATATATTTTTATTACATTAATAGATCTTGAGAGAGGAAGTGACAAAATATCAATATCAACAAAAATATCTTAATTTGCGTTCCGAAGATTAACTAACGAAGGTCTTATGGGTGTGGAACGGCATGAGGGTGACAGAATTAATGACAGAATTTTCATTTTTGGGTAAATTAACCCTTTAAGTGATAATCAGATTCAATTTAGGCTTTTATTCACATATAAATATTGATCAAAGCTTGTACGCAGAACAAATCAAATATGGTAAATGTAAGCTCAGCTGTTCTTGCTTGAACTTCATTGGTTCTTGCGCATTTGAGCTTTCATTTACCATATTTGATGTACTCGATGTATGTTCGCTGATCAATGTTTATATATGAATAAAGGTTTAAATTAAATAAAAAGCAATTCTTCAAAACACTTTGATAAAATTGCCTGGTTTATATGGATTTTTTTTATGATCTCACATTTTGAAGCATCAAAGTTTTGGTGTAATGGACTGTAAATGAAAGGACAGAAATCTCTCAGGTTTCATTCAAATATCTTCATTTGTGTTTTGAAGATGAACGAAAGTGTCTTAAGGGTTCGGAACGACATGATATTGAGTAAATGATGACAGAATTTTCATTTTTAGGTGAACTAAAACCTTAAACCTCAAAAGTTGGCTTTATCGTAAGCACATTTCAGTGTAGCAAAAAATAAATAAAAAATAGTGTTGCTCACATATTTGTTGTTTTCACAGATTTGTGCTGGAGCAGTACAATGCCCTCTCGTGGCTGACCTGTGACCCAGCGACTCAGGACCGGCGCTCTTGTCTGCCCGTGCACTTTGTTGTGCTCAACCAAATGTACAACTTCATTATGAACATGCTCTAGCGAACGAGGGGTTCTGCACAACTGTTGCCATGGTTTCTTACAACAGACCCTGCAGAGACACCGCATCACTGCACTGCCGTCGCAGGCCTCCACGCCGAGGACACAGCTGGACAAACCAACTGCAATCAGACAGCGCACTTACAGCAATGCCAGGCTGCCCAGTTTATGCCAAGTGTCCATCTCAACAACTGGAGGGAAAGAAACTCGACCATCTCAATGAACTTTTAAAGGCCTGAAAGTGCAGTTTGGGTCAGGTTTTATCCAGTTGAAATGCCTGCATATATCTTATTTATTGTATGTTTTTAAATGTGTAATTTCTTAATCTTTTATATTATATAAACAGAGGAAGATGCATATTGCCTTCCTAAATGAAATGAAAATGGTTTGTCATATATGTAATTGTCTTAATTACAGAACCGACAAGTGAATTTGCTGTAGGTTGCTTTTAGAGGAATATTTAGAGAAATATTTTCTCCACAATTTTTACTGTCACAGTGTACAGATGAAGTATACAGGAGCTCACGTTCTTACCTTTGTGTGGTGGGGACTTTAAGATAGGCTGTAGCTACAGAATTCCTGTACAGCAATTTAATGTGTTCAAATAAGAGGACAAGAGGTACATTGTCGGATTATATATTTTATATCACAGATTTAGAGAATTGTGTGTGTATATAAATGTGTACATACAATCGTGTGCCGCTATGGATGGTGCAGCCAATGTTTTAGGAATAAAGTGTGTAAAACCTAAAACCTGTGGTCGTCATTGCACATCCTGCTTGATTTTGAACAAATATCTTGGGTTTCTAGGGAAAAAATGAGACGCCATATTGCAGGAGGTTTCATCATACTCTCCAGGTATGATAAGCCCTCGAGGGAGAAATTGCTGTGTATTTATTCGGCTCAAATCCCTGTGAAATGACATGGTGCTATTCTCATCAGGCCTGTTCGCGTGTCCAAGCGACTGGCTGTGCATATGCGCTTGTTTCCCGATGGAGCCGAGTGTGTTGGGTTGTTAATGGCACTGTAACTCTTCGTTGACATCCTAAGCACTGCTACATCACTACTCTATATTATCATCACTTTTCTTGGCATGATGATTATGACTCCTGAGGCATTATTATCATTTTTTTCTCCTGTCTCTCTGTGTCATGTACTAGTCATTTTTGCTGCCGCTGCAGATAAAATATCTCCCTCCGTAGTAATAAATATTGTCATTTTGTTCTGCTTTCTGCCCTGAAAATTGCTCATTTGAAAGCTGTGAAAGCTCCTAGAGGCACTGAGATGTGCATAAAATTACAGGCATTAAATGTATTATGTGTTTATTCAACTTCAGGCACTTGTATTTCCAAGGGCTTGGTTTTTAATATAACTAACAGATCAGCTGTTAGTTCAAACTGGAAACTTTTTATTATGTTTCTTTGTGTATAGATTTCACCCTCTTGTATGCTTTACTATTGTAAATCTTCCAGTTCTTAAAACATAAGACAAGAAATATATGATAAAATGTTTTAAAGATGAGAAGTAAAAGCGTAAAATAACATTTAAATATTTGGTGTGTGAAAATCAATGCCAGTTTTAACTGTTCCTTTAGAGGTGGTGTCATTTTCACCACGACCAACGATTCTGCCACAATAAAGTCTTCTTGTTTTCACTGTCATTTCCATCACATATGCCATTAAACAGAATACGTCATTAGAGATGTGGTGGAAATGACACTGAAACCTTCAGTGTGTGGAAAGTGTGTGTGTTTACAGGGCCAAAAGTGCTCATAATTGAAGAAATACTCAAGTAATGCAATGTAATTCTCAAGTAGCATGTTGAAATAGTGTTAAACTGTAACCGAATAAAAACTAAATGAACGAGAGATTATTACATTATTGCATTATAGAACAATTGGTGTTGTTCATTAAATCGTCATTTTGGATAAAGATATCTGAAGTGGAAAACAAAACAAACCAACCCTGTCCCCTCAAACAGATTAAAAACTTTTTTTTAAAGAAGTTTGAGAGTTTTTGAATATTTTGATCCCATCCAAGGTTGTCATTCTGTGTTTATTAGTTTTGATGGTTTTGTTTTAGTGGTGCATTTAAAAAAAAAAAAAAAAAAAAAATATATATATATATATATATATATATATATATATATATATATATATATATATATATATATATATATATTATTATTTTTTTTTTTTTAATTTCTTTTCTCTTTATTCATCTTGTCATACCTTAAAAAAATGCAGTCATATTACAAGTTTATGTATAAATCATAACTATGTATCTTTGCACTGTACAAGTTTTGCAAGTAGTTAATAAAAAAAAGAAGTTTGACAGTAGTAACACTGTAAATAACTATTTTATTAATATATATATATATATATATATATATATATATATATATATATATATATATATATATATATATATATATATATATATATATATATATGGTTACCATTGTAAATGTTTAGTGTACGGTATTTCATCCTCAGTAATCATGAAATAACATTTGCAGCTGGATATGTCCAGCAGGTGGAGCTGTTTCGCTTCCATTACATCCTGAAGCTGCTGAAGAACTTGCCCCTTTAGGTGTGTACCTACTACAACATACATTTATTTACTTTATTTTAAGTGCTTCAGCTAATGCAGGAAACCTAATGTTTGCATATGTGAAAAAGCATTTTATGGCTGATTTTATCAGCTGTTGAATGCAGCATTTTCTAACTTCAGACCGCTGACAGTTAACGTAATGGCCCGAGAGGACGGAGGATATATCGACTGCGTGTCACTCAAACATCCAGCATACTGCTTGGACAAAACCTGTTAGGCCTTTAATAGCCAAGTTCATGGCCTTGTTTCAGGCCCGGGGGAAAATTACCTTTGCTCTTCACCACGCCAGGGGTCTCTGAGATTGGAGAGCGATAGTGGAGGAGAGAGTAATCGGACTCCTGTAATTGCCTGTCGGGGCTGATGTTTGTAGTTAGGCGAGCTGGGAAATGGACCTCACAGACCACAGGATAACAAAGTCATCATTATCTGCGCGTAATGCACTGTTACCGAGCTCGCGGAGGAATACATTTCACCGCGTAATGCGAGGCGATTTGGAAACGAAGTACTAAATGTGATGGTAATGACTTCTATTACACAGAGGAAACATCTGGCAGTCAAAGTTAATTTCCATATTTAGTCTCCTCCGTTAGGCAGTTCAATGAATGCGTTTGAATATCTACTCGAATGAGGTCTCGCTTTCACCTCGTTCCTTTGGGCAAATTGAAAGCGCACTCGAGGCGCAATTTCACCGTCCTTGAAAATCGAAGCACTGAGAAAGTGTTTTCCTCACCCATTGACATAACATCTGGGTTGGCATCATCTCGAGTAGCAGCCTGTGAATGGCTGTATCTGTCTATCGTATTTCAACCCCATGTGACCTGGTGTTAAGTGTCTCAGGAAATTGCTCTGTCTCTCCACATCAGTCAGGCATAATGCTGGCATCGTGTTGCTGATGGAAAATGAATGGCAATAAAAAGAGAGGAGATCTGTAGAGGGCAAACGGGAAGCAGAGCTTCGCCGTCTCTCGTGATGTGACCTGGCACGGCGACCGCCGCTTCGGTGCTCCCTTGAAAGCCGATATTAGTCTAATGACTGCCAGGCACGGACATGGGAATTTAATTAATTGCCTACAAATTTCTGGGGAGAATAGACAGAAAGGCAGACGGGCTTAATATAACGAACAGGCTATTTCTGAGGGCCCTTGATTGCTGTCGCCTGCTGAAAGGAAGGCTCTTTTAAGACTCTTGTATAACCTGCTTTGCATGTGAGCAGGCCTGAAAACAGGGGTCACAGAAGACCTCTCCTCATCTGTGGTTCAGAAGCGAAATGTCATTGAATTCCGTATGGAAGGAGCTCATTGGTGCAGATGAAAGAGACAGGAAAGCATGATTAGCTCTGTTTCATATGATCATAATGTAGCTGTCTGTCAAATCAATGCACAATTACAGGGTTGGGACTCTGAGAGGAGGCAGGTGGTTCATTTGGATTGCCAACACGCTCGACAGAGGCCATTGTGTGGCAGATTTTTAAAGACATCTATCATCTTTGAGATAAAAATAAGGAAATTTGCTGGAAAACTATGTCAATGCTAGCACTTCCCGTCCCTGCTCTTGAATAAGAAAATCAAAAGAAAATCTGTTATATACAGTAACACAGTTTGAAACCTGTTCTCTCAATCACAGTGGTTCTTAAACAATCATGATCTTGCTTTCTATAGATTCATTATGTCATGCCGAATCCATGGATACAGATTTTGCCAGGATCAGATGAACCATCAGTCCGCCATTTTGAAATTTGTCATGAATGGCAATATCTTTTAAACGATTTGATATATTGGCACAAAAATTGGTATGGATCATCAATGGCATGTTGTGAAGGTACCTGAGAAGTTTGAACACAGCGCCATCTAGAGTTTCAGAGATATAAGGATTTTTACATACAAAAAAAATCCCAATTTTGTCTGTGTTCTTGTTCAAGTCCATTCCTTGGCCTGTGTCCATTTCTTGGCTTATGCCGATTCTGACAATATCCCATTTTTAATTTTCCAATATTTTGTTTGTCCGCCATTTTGAAGTGAATTAAAAACATTTTTTTTCACTCTCCTACAATTTTTGTCCAAAACCTGATCAGATGATCTTTGGACTGAGCTGCACAGAAATGACTGAACAGATTTTTTATATTTGCTAGTACCGCTTTTGAAAAATACCTCTCTGATGTTGACCGTGCCTGTGCTTGTTGCCTTATGCTAGTTAGCTATATATAATTTTGGATTCAAATCAGTCTACCTTTATATGTAACTGATTTAAAATAAGTTATGACTAGTAAAGACTAGTCTAAACGGTTTATGCAACCAGCCACAGCAGTTCGTGCTTTGAGTGAGTCACTGAATAATTCACTCAAGTGATCAATCACAATATAACAAACTATATATATATATATATATATATATATATATATATATATATATATATATATATATATATGTATGTATATATATATGTATGTATATATATATATATATATATATATATATATATATATATATTACACTTCCAGTCTTTCCTAAAATAAGAGAATGTGAAGAAAAGATTATATACAGTATCCCAGGCAACAGCAAATGTGGTTGCAGACTGTTAAAATATAATATTTTGTTAGCTACCTCCCAAAGGAGGGGGGGGAAACACATTCCAGTAAATGGGAACTATTACAGTCAGATTAACGATTTTTGTCAGAAGGGATGCTATATGATATCCATTTACGCATGACCTCTGCTCTGCTAATCATGAAAATGTATCTTCTATTCACTTGCGGTCCTGTACTCATGCATAAATTACTTCATCATGGATCGTGTTGTGCAGCTTATACTGTCACATCCTTCAGAGCTCTAGCGGACCTAACGTTTTCCATACAGCAGTCTGGATATCCTACTCACCCCTGAGCAGTTGGTGAGGGAAGACCAGCCCATTAACCCCAGCTTGGTCTTAGAAGATTAGGCAGGTCAGAAAGAGTGGAATTAGTTCCCCAAGAGAACATCTGATCACAAGCCTCATCCAATTACTGCCTTATGTCTCATCAAATGAGATCCATGGGTAAACAGATACACTTTGAGGGTGTAGACTGTGGCAAGTGTCCTAATGAGAACAGAGACCAGCAAATGTGTGGATTTTCGTACAATTCAACTGCTTGGTTTAACTTTTGTGGTCTACAAGATATAAACTACGCATAAGACTTGTTACATTTTCCAGAAGCTACAAAAATGTTGTATTTGATGGATTTTAGATTAATCAATACTACAGATTTGTGAAACAAGACCATTACTGTTACTATTGATTTGTAAGGGACCCATCATAGATCATTGCACCACTAAGAGGAAGATTTGGTCTTTGTGATAGATGTCAATTTGCGGTCTAATGTGGTCTCATCTGGACTGAATTTTCAGTCAATACATGGATGATGTTGCATATAGGAAGGACCATCTGCTCACTCTGAGAGGATTTCATGGTTGTTCAGGATGATTTTGAGTTAGAAACAATGCTTGACATATTGATGTGGCTCTGCATTCCCATTTTCATTGACTTTTCTGTTGGTTGCATAGTTATGCCAGTAGGTGGCAACAAGTCTTTATGAGTCTGCAAAAAGATGGACAACACACATTCACTCTCTTCCACTGTAGTAACTTAAGCCACCAGTGTGCCAATATGGTGCTGACATCTTGAGTCTCTAGTCTGGCAGTAGTGAGCACGAAGTGGAGCCGCGATATCAAGGTCCCCCAGACTCAGAGCAACTTATTACATCATGTGAATTAAACAGTTATGGAAATGTAGAAATTAAAGTCTCCTCACGAAGATCCAGAAAAAAGTCTGATGGCGCCTCAGTGACTACTTCACTCAGAGAAGCTGTCAATCAGCTGTCAATCATGACGTCTCACCCCCGTTTTTATAGCATCAAATAACTAACTAAAACCAAACTTATTTAAAGAACGAACACTAGCATGATAAAAACAGCCTAAAATGACAGAAAACCGTCTTTGGAAAAGAAATGTTTAAAGTTTAATTTGATTGTTTAGTTTGTCTCGCGTCCCATTACATTTCGTGGAGAGGGCGGGGCTTATGACCTATACTGCTTCCAGCCACCTGGGGGTGATTGAGACGCTTTGGCTTCACTTTTCAGGTCTCGTGTGGCACACTTGATCGATTTATTCAACGTTCACGTTTTTTGTAAATCGAGGAAACGAAATAGTAAATCGTGAGCACATTTTAGTAAATTGAGAGAACGAATTATTAAGTCGTGCGCACGTTTTAGTAAATCGAGGGAACAAAATAGTAAACCATGCACACATTTTAGTAAATCGAGGGAACAAATTAGTAAACTGTGCGCACGTTTTAGTAAATCAAGGGAACGAAATAGTAAATCGTGCGCATGTTTTAGTAAATCAAGGGAACGCGTTAGCAAGTCGTGCATGCGTTTTAGTAACTCAAGGGAACAAAATAGTAAACCGTGTGCACGTTTTAGTAAATCAAGGAAACGAATTAGTAAGTCATGCACACATTTTAGTAAATCAAGGGAGCAAAATAGTAAATCGTGAGCACGGTTTAGTAAATCAAGAGAACAAACTAGTAAATCGTGCGCACATTTTAGTAAATCCAGGGAACGAAATAGTAAATCGTGAGCACGGTTTAGTAAATCAAGAGAACAAACTAGTAAATCGTGCGCACATTTTAGTAAATCCAGGGAACGAAATAGTAAATCGTGAGCATGGTTTAGTAAATCAAGAGAACAAACTAATAAATCGAGCGCACATTTTAGTAAATCCAGGGAACGAAATAGTAAATCGTGAACACGGTTTAGTAAATCAAGAGAACAAACTAGTAAATCGTGCGCACATTTTAGTAAATCCAGGGAACGAAATAGTAAATCGTGAACACGGTTTAGTAAATCGAGAGAACAAATTAGTAAGTCGTGCACACATTTTAGTAAATCCAGGGAACGAAATAGTAAATCGTGCACACATTTTAGTAAATCGAGGGAACGAATTAACACGAATTAGTGTTTTATTAGAGGTCCATTCAGCAGTCACACCAAGGATGATAACTATAAAGTCTTAATAATAGTTTGTGTTCTATGAACGATTAAAAAATCAGCCAATCAGAATCCACCGACTTTAAAAAGCTGAGCATTTAAAGCGGCAGACTAGAGAACTGCAGCAGTGTGCGTGAAATAAACAGAACGTTATCATTAGTTATCTTGATTGTTCTTCATTTGAACGAGTCTTTTCAGAAATGTTTTTCCGGCTTATGAACGATAAAAACATATGACAGCCAATCAGAATCCACCCAACTTTAAGGACTTGAGCATTTAAAGCCCAGACTTATTATGAGCGCTTATTATAACCGACGTTATCGTGCGACGGTGTGGCTAATAGTTGTTATATTTTTAGTTCCCGTTCTTCGTGTGAACAGGATATTGTGTCTAAAATGTAAGTTATTCAAAAATATTATCTTGTTTATTGATCTTCTGGGTGTCTTGTTTATTGAGCATGCAATATCATAGCTAGGCCTATTGCCCAATCCACTCCCATCAGGGAACTACTACAATAGTAAATTTAGACTTGTACTGCCGGTATAAAAAAAAAGAAAAATAAAGGAAGAAAGATGGGTGACCTTTTCTATAAAAAAAAGAAAAAGGATCTCCAGAGCTGCAGCATGACCCACAGATGAATAGCGGTTTGCTGTAATCTGGCCAAATGTATTAGAAAAACTGCGTGTGGGGGGACGTGTTTGTCCTGTTCAGACTCTCATTGGCTGAGATAATGTTTTATCAGGTAACTGTCAGCCGTGAAGCTTGAGCATTAATGTTATCTGAGACAGCAGTTTATTTCCTCATCCCTGTTATCCTCCCCCATTCGGCTTCACCTTGAGCTGACAGGCTCGCCCAGGAAACCTATGTGATCTCTTTTGATGGTGGCTCCTTGGAGAGAGGTGAAATGAAAAAGTTGCTCGCTCGAAACGGCCCTGATAAGACCTAATCAGCCGTTGTGGCGACTTCCATTTAGCGCACGGTGTAACAAATCATCTGTCACTAAGCCGGTGTGCAGCTCATGTCAGTCTCCATATTCCTCCACTGAACACATCATTTCTCCGCCAGCGCTGGATTCATATCCCTTGTGAACCCTCCTGACAGGTTTGTTATCAGTCGGCCTGGCTGGCAATCCCTAGGGAGATGGAGCGTAGCTATTAAAGGACGGGAATCGGAGTGTGTAAATGTCAAGTAAGCTGTCATCAGTGGATTTCATTGCATCCACGGAAGTCAAAAGACATCGGCTCATATTCAGGGTGTTAAACACGGTGACAGTTCTCACCTGTCATGAATAATTTGCCGACGCCATTTTGTGGAGCTGATAAAATCGAGCAGACAGGGATTGTTTTGTGAAGGACACCATCCTTGTCTGCGCTATGGCTGCAGTCCTTTGGCGCAACAACAGATTTCAGGAACATACGGAGTTATATTGACGCATCAACCATGACCATCAGCCTTGGAAATTCTATACTCTGTCACAGTTGTTTCTGTCTTCATCTCTCTCCGTGAGAAGGCAGAGGTAATAAAGCCTTGCTTTCCACTACATTGAGCATAAGGAGCCCCTGCCACCGTCCATAAAGCTGATGGATGAACCTGGCTGATTCCTGCCCCAACCTCTGCAGCGTTGCCTTGTGAAAATTGGCACAAATAAGGGTCAATTGTTTAATGAGAGTCAATCTCACCTCTGAGTAATTCCCTTTCTGACCAATTTGACCATGGAAGTCAACAACTAATTCCCCAGACTCTCTAAGAAAACACTGAAAGCAGTAGGTCTTTCATGTGACTTTCAAAATATATGGCAGTTTGGGGAAAAAAAGAGATCATTTTTAATATAATGTAGTATAATTATTTAATAACTATTTTAAGTAGGCTATTTCAATATTTATATTTTCATCAAATCATGTCTGTGCATTAAATACAACATTTTTAAACCAAGGTTCATTTCTTTAAAGGGGGAACTGACTTCTTAAATCACCTTGACACCATTAGTTTAGAAGTCATTGACAAATGTCCAAATCAGTGTTCATTTAATATTATCTATACTATAGCAGTATATATTTAGGGCCTGAGCACCGATGGTGTGAGGACCCTATTGTAATTGCTTGGTCAATTCTTCTCTGAAATGAATTGAATTTTTGAGGGCCTAAACATGCTCGAAAACTCATGAAACTTTGCATATGCAATTTACTTCTGATATGGGTTTCAGAATTAGGTGTGGCAAATTGGCTCGATAGCGCCACCTACAAAACTTCAAATAAGCGCCCTTCATGCTACGTTTCACATACAAGTATGATATTTGGTAGATAGATGTAACAGCCCAATATCTACAAATAAGTCCCTGGGAGCAAAATCTGAAAACCGGGAAGGAATTGAGATATTTTGAATTTTCTCAGCAAAAATTTGTGCAGTTTTTGGCATTTCCAGACGTACTTTAACAAACTCCTCCTAGAGCTTTAATCAGATAAACATCATATTTGGTCAGTCTAATCTAAAGGCCTTTGAGACGTTGAATTGCGAAGATCTTGAGTTTTCGCTGAAGGGTGTGTTCGTGGCGGACTAACAAAGTTTGATGTTTCGCCATGAAACAGGAAGTTGTTGTAACTCAGGCATACACTGTCAGATCTGCCCCAAACTTCACATTTTATTAGAGTCCTGACCTGAAGACATCATACCAATATTCAGTTACAGTCATAGCGCCACCTGCGGGCAACAGGAAATGTCATGTTTTACACTGTGATTAACGCCTCATAGAGATTTAACCAGATCAACATCATATTTGGTCAGTCTAATCTTAAGGCCTTAACGATGTTAAATTGCAAAGATCCTGAGTTTTTGTTGAAGGACGTGTCTGTGGCGGACTGACAAAATCTGATGTTTCGCCATGAAACCGGAAGCTGTTGTTAGTCAGGCATACAATACCCAACCTGCCTCAAACTTCACATGTTTGATGTGCCCTGGCCTGAAGACATCTACACACCGACATTTAGTTACAGTCATATTGCCACCAGCTGGTAGCAGGAAGTGTTGCAAATACAAACGACTGACATAGTCCTCCTGTTTTTGCATACATTAATGCATATTGCCTACCGTGCTCTGTTGAAAGGGCCCTTTGATCACTGCTTGCAGCTTTAATAATATTTTGAATTAGCTTCAATTTTTTTTTCTGTTTTCATTTTAGTATAATCATGAGTAATTTTGTTGTGTTTTTTTCTTTTTCTTTTTATTATTTTTTTATAATTAGCTTTATTTTTATCTGTTTTAGTAATTTTACTAGGCATATATCAACCTGTTTTATTTCAGTTAGTTTCCATAACATTTCTAATTGTTGTTGAAGTTTTTAAAGTTGAAGTTCTTCATCTAATATTTACTTCATTTTATTTTTTGCTTTATTTTAAAGGAATAATTTTTATTATTTTTAAAAAACACGTTCTGATGACGGAAGTGATCTCTCACGCTTTGCTTCAATAAGTGCTAGACATCACTTCTGTTGCCAGAGCGTGTTCAGACCTCACCAACTGGATGTGGAGGGCAGTTGGACATGGTGGTGTTTTAGAGTTAAAAAATGATATAAATACTGTTCGGTTTCTGACACAAACAGATTGTTTCATGTCTTAGGGCATCAATGTGTCGTCACGAGCCGCAGGGTTTAATTTGGATTTGTCTGTGCATGTTTTTTTTTACTCTTATAGATGAAGTTCCCATTGCCATGCATTATATGACTGACAGACGGCAACGGTTGGAGTTAAAAATCATCATTTGTGTTCTACTGAAGAAACAAAGTCACCTACATTTTGGATACCCCGTGGGTAAGCAGATAAACATCAAATTTTCATTTTTGGGTGAACTATCCCTTTAAATTAATAAAATGTTTTTTTTTATCATTTTAGTTTTAACAATAACAACTCTGGCGCAAACACATTTTCGGGCCAGTTTTTGTAGCTGTCAGCCATAAATAAGAGAAACCAACATTTCAATGAATATTTATTGAATTATTAACTTATCAAAATTCCAATATTGGAGTAAAGTACCTGATGGCACTCTTGTTTGCATTCTGTGCTGTCTTGCTTTGTAATGCAGTGTATCTGAACGCAGTGATGGGACTGCCAGATGGTAAGCATCCCAAGGACGTTAGTGAAGCCAAGACTCATGCGGAGCCATCGCAGAATACAATTTGTTTCATTGTAA
Organism: Chanodichthys erythropterus; assembly: GCF_024489055.1. Taxonomy (NCBI): domain Eukaryota; kingdom Metazoa; phylum Chordata; class Actinopteri; order Cypriniformes; family Xenocyprididae; genus Chanodichthys; species Chanodichthys erythropterus. The sequence continues at coordinate 14,305,657 of NC_090237.1, read as the reverse complement.
CAGCATGCCAAGGCAGGCTCAGCAGTGGGCCGGTGTGCTCTATGCTCTCATAAGTATGCAAGAACAGAATGAAGTGAAGCTCCATCATACATAAAGTCTGTGTATGCTTAAGTAGATGGACCTCCGTAGGCTTTACACACTACAAAATAACCGATTACGAATCTTTTCCCCTACAGATTAACAAAAAAAGTGAGGTCATCTCAGAGAGATTGATTCACAGTGTAATCTGGGAAGATGACGCGTCATCTTGCTTTCTGAGCTGGTAAGTGGAAGCAAAGCTTTAAGTGGTGTTTCATGGGGTGCACAAAAGTAAACGAGAGCCAGAAATAATATCTCGCTTTTGCTCTCTCTCTCTCCATCACCTGCGCGTTTTCCTGTGCATGTAATGGAGAGCGGTGTCATAGCAGGGGAGCAGTTACCCACAACAACCCAATTGATTCTTTCCGTTCAGAAAAGCCGAGTGCGTTGGCAGTGTTTTCCTGATCTGTCTCTGCTCTCTCCATAATGTATGAGGTGCTGGAGGAGCCCTTCATTAGTCTCTGTTGGGCCGGCTGGGCAGGCTGGAGATGGCTCCCGGGGCAGTGCTGGACAGAGCTGTAAATTGGATGGCCTGCCCCTGCTGAGCCAGCAGCCAAGACTGCGTGTGTGAATTAGGGAGTGTGTGCCAGAGAGCAGGCGGCGGTGTTTGAGCTCTGTAGGGAAGCTCATGGCTGTCAATTACTCTGCGCCAATGGAGCCCCAGCGCTGGCACGGTGATGGACCAGTCCACCGCTGCCATCATTACCAGCTCCAGTGGACTCCCAGCCCTCTGCCATATGCGCCCACTCAGGGGTCTCCGTCTGTTCAGCGTGGCAGGGATCAGGGATGAGGAAGTAAATGGACCTTGAAATTGATATTGGGTGGTAGAACTCACAAGCTCCTTTATTCTCTTCCCAACATCCACAGGCGAAATTCGAAACTAATTTATGGAGGATTTTTGTCATTTCTTGTATGGAAATAGCAGCCTGTTATTACAGTAAATGATGCATGATAATGGATACTATTCATCAGCCTCTTGTTTCTCCTCGGTTATAAATTATCAGGGGTTTTATTTTCCAAAGGCACAGAGAATGCAGAGAATGACCATGCCACTGTACTCTTAATTCTCCATTCTGTTGCATTACATGGGATCTGCACTGAAACACAAGGTCCAGTCCAGCAGTCACTCAGGTTATTAAACCATATTCCATGCTCACATATATAATATAATATAATATAATATAATATAATATAATATAATATAATATAATATAATATAATATAATATAATATAATATAATATAATATAATAGTAATTGTTGTAACATTTACATTAAAATTTAAAGGTACAGAAAATAACCATTTTTGCAATGTATGTTCAAACTAAACCAGTTTCTTATTCTGTTCCAATGACACTCTATTATTGGTGCTGAAATCTTAAATATGCATCAGACCATAATCATAGATATTGCTATTCAAGAGCGTTTTGTCCAAAGTATTCACTCAGAGGGCTTTTCACACTTGAAATAATTAAAGGATTAGTTCTCGTCAGAGTTCAAATTTCCTGATAATTTACTCACCCCCATGTCATCCAAGATGTTCATGTCTTTCTTTATTCAGTTGAAAAGAAATTAAGGTTTTTAGGAAAATATTTCAGGATTTTTCTCCATATAGTGGACTTCAACAGGGTTCACCGGGTTGAAGGTCCAAATTGCAGTTTCAATGCAGCTTCAAAGGAGTCTTCATGATCCCAGATGAGGAATAAGGGTCTTTTTTAGCAAAACAACTGTTCATTTAAAAAAAAAAAAAAAACACAAATGCTCATCTTGCACTGCTCTGCGATCTGCCATGCATGACGTAATCATGTTAGAAAGATCATGCATGATGTTGGTGGAAGTACCGCAGTAGAGCGAAAAGCTTTATTTCATTTTCTCTTCCAACTTCAAAATCATCCCACATCGTTGTTTTACCTTTCGCTTTGTTGACTCTGGATCTGTACTTTCACCTATGCGTAACCTTTCTAACCTGATTACGTCATGTGTGGCGGATCGCAGAGCAGTGCAAAATGAGCATTTTTTCTTCTCAGTGTTCTTCGTTCTTCGCATAGGGGTAAAAAAAAAGAAGTTGTGTTGAGATGCATAGGTCTACGTAAATATGTGTGCATGCTTTACTTTCAATAAAAAAATATACACACAACAAAAATGACAGCAGTGAGAAAACAGCAGTTAAGAAACCATCTGATCATAGCAAAGTGGATATGTTTGTATGAGTTTGTCAAAAATTAAAGTAACTTCTATTTCTACTCTAAAGCAGCTCTCAAGTGTGTTCATATTTTTACTCAAATCTGACCTTGAAATATTAAAGCTGTTTTGAACTCCCAAAACGACCTCCAATCGAACTTCACTTTGGCCTCATTTTGTTCAAAATGGTGTCACATCATTTCGTTCTTTGATTTTCCATGAAGTATATTGAGGCCTTGAATAAAACAGCAGCCAATTCATTTGTTTTCTGTCACCATTTGACATTTTCCCCTCAAACACTGAAACAACTGTATACAACATGCAAGGGTTAAGTTATTCAAAGAAGCACCGTAGAGTAATGCAATTCAAAATAAATCTGTCAAAGATTTGGAAAAGAAAGTATATTATGTATATCATGAGTATGTGAAGTATTTTTATAATCAGGATTTACAGTAGTGTTCCTATAGCTCAGCTGGCAGAGCAGTTGCTAGCAATGCCAAGGTCATGGGTTCCAGGAAATGTTCAGGAAATGCAAGCAATGATAAAAATGTTTCCCCTGAGTGTAGGTTGCTTTGGATAAAAGAGTCTGCCAAATCCATAAATTTAATAAATGTACTTTATTATAAATATATCTAAACCTGAAATCAGCCCAAAGGGATTTGAAATAGCTTAAAGCACAGTTTGCAAAGGTCTTCGAAGGTGATGATTCTTAAGCATGAAAAATTAAGAAATTAATGAGAAATTAAGGTCATATCGATGAATATAACCACCATTTATTTACAGATACAAACATCAAGCATATTGAAAAAAGTGATAAACAGCTAAATCTGAAGATGCCATTTCATGACTGTCTTTGTTGTGTAAATATGCTAATTGCTCAAATGGGGGAAATTAAAGTGCACAACCTTTCCTGTATATTTGCTTCTACATGACAGCAAACGCAAGTGAACTTTAGCATCCTGTAGGATGGTGATTTCTCAGGTGGGTTTTTATCTGCCATACACTGGGGGGCATTGTCACCGATGAAATATCACCATCTCTGCACTAGCTTTTTTTTTTGCTAGTAATTTAAATGTGCGGAGGGGACCGTAATTTGTTCTTCATGGATAATATGACCCTTAGCGGAGCAAGATCATGGGTCGGCTGAAGTGATATTTTCTGATAATGATGGTCATACATCATTCCTGACGGCGTGGGTTTAGAGGCTAGCACATCACTGCCACGTCCTCTGGGACTCACTGCCATAAACAAGTAAGACATGAACGCCCTGTGGAGGGCTGTGCAATTTTTACGAGCTTATCCTGAGCCCTTGGCGGCCGGGGGCTGAGCCTCTCACTGTCGTGGTGATTAATACCACTGAAGTCCTATCATCTTTCTTCATGGTCTTCCACTACTGGGGCACTACATTAGGGCTAGATGTCCTCAAGGTGATCTGCTGCAATCACTCTCACCATGTAATGGTTGAGGAGAGTCTACAGTGCAAGTGGAGCGATAGGTTTTTAACTTCGTAGTGAGGGGTCGTATTGCTACAGAATGGTTGTAACTCTTGTAAATAGTGTTTCAGGTTCACAAGCTGTAGACTTTAAGGTTGACAAACATCAATTATCGAACTGTTGACTTTTAAAGGGATAGTTCACGCAAAAATGAACATTCTGTCAAAATGTACTTACCCTCATGTCATTCCAAACTAACACGAAATACCAATTTTTTTGTTTAACACAAAAGATATTTTGAAGAATGTTTCAACTGTTTTTTTTATGAAAGCTTGTTTCTTCCACTGAATAAAAAAAGGTATAATTGCAACTTTTTATCTCTAACTTTTTTTCTTAGAACTGAATGATATAAACTTGCAAGTCAAGTCAAGTCAAGTCAAATTGTATTTATATAGCACAAATTTAACACAACTAGTTGATCCAGAGTGCTTTACAGTAAATCAGAAGTTAAAACAGAAAAGGGGGGGGGGGGGGGGGGAGAGATAAAAGAGAGATAAAAGTCAAGGGAGATAAAAGTCAAGTATCAAAATCGATCAAACAAATTGTATATACTTAAAACACCAACATAAAATAATATATATATTTTTATACAACATTTCTGTCTGGTTCTCGAATCTGATTGGCTGATAGCCGTGCGATATTTCAGTGATAACAGCACTCCTCCTACCTTTTCACCGTTTGTATCACTCCACTAGAAGTGACCGTCACGGCGGATGAGCAAATCCACCGTTATTTTTGAGAATACTACGTTACTTGTTGTACCACTAACTGTAGTTTTAATAGTTTTTTAGATGAGAATGTAGTTGTTTAGACCTGAAATATGTGATTCATATTTAATAATAGCGCCTATTTTACAATTTGTTTTGACGTTTTCGGAGATGCGAGCTCCAGAACTGCTACATCTCGGCCAGTGCTTCAGGGATTTACCGCTGGCTCTTATAGTGGTTAAACATGAGACATAATTCAATTTAAGTACATAAAACGGCAATCTTTGGTCTTATTAATCTGTTATTTGTTCCAGAGCAAGTTGAATTGTGCCATGTTAAATTTGATAATAATTAATGTTACCTTACATCCTTTATATAGCATATTGGCTACAACTAGATGGGAAATATCAAACGAAGACTCTTCTCTGCTCTTCAAATACATAAAACTTAAACTTAACATATTAAAATTAAACTTTACAGCCTTTTTTTGAATAATGAAAACGCTTTACATCTTTTTTTTCAAACAGATCTTTATTTACCTTTGCATTGCATAGACGCGATGACCAAACTGAGTGAACACTTCATTCACGAGGTGAGGCGGATTTATGAGCTTTGATTGACAGTTTGAGTATCCAATGGAGTTATGAGGTTTTGTCACAAGGTGACCTATAGTTTTTTTTTTTTTTTTAATAACTAGTGCTTTACGTTTGACTGAACTGTACAATTGTGTTTATTTGTTGTTCAATAAATATTATTTTATATAAATATGTCCATTAGTGCGTAATATGTATTAAGTGAAAGTTACATTAATACGCCATTAGATGGCGGCAACACTTTACAGGAGAATGAGTCAGTCAGGAAGTTGTTTTTGCGCTGTGGTGTTATGGATGTTTTGAAAAATTCCGATAGCTGTAAAAATAAAAAAAGGACATATACAAGATCGCTTTCCTCAGCGGACATTCAAACAGACTTTTATAATTGATATAATATTATGGAGATCGTCTTGAAGAATGAATATTTTGCAATTTATCAGACACAGGTAATAGCCTTCTCTCTCTCTCTCTAATACTGTACAAAATTCAATGAGTTTCAATGAAGCGACTCAACATTCCTTCATTACTAGTTCTAAAGTGACGTTTTAGAATTAGTAACGGAGGCTTGGTCCAACTGTCAACTTGAGATTTGAATCTGTGGCGAAAGGAAGTAGTGCTGCACAAAAGAGGGTTTTAAAGACACTCTGTTGTTGTTGTTTTTATTTATTTACACACTCGTGCCGTCGAACTGTTGTGTAAACGAACAGTTTATACAATGATTAACGTTACCTACAGCACTCGGCCTGCAGCTTCGTGCCTACCTACGAATCACAGCCGTGCTGATATACAGCCATATCGCACGGCTACGAGTCTCAAAAGCTAAAGAGTAAAAATAAGTTGCAATTTATTAAAAACAATTGCGAGTTATAAAGTCAGAATTGCGAGATATAAAGTCGCAATTGTGTTATAGGCAGAATTGCAAGAAATAAACTTATATTTATATCTCAATTCTGACATTATATCTTGCAATTGCGACATAAACTCACAATTCTGATTCTTTTTTCCTCAGAATTGGACTTTACAACTCGCCATTGTGAGTTTATATCTCACAATTGCGAGAAAAAAGTCAGAATTGTGAGGAGAAAAAGTTAGAATTGCAACTGTGAGTTTATAACTCGCAATTCTGACATAACTCACAATTGCGAGTTCATATCTCTCAATTCTGAGAAAAGAAGTCAGAATTGTGAGATAAAAAGTTGCAGTTACCTTTTTTATTTTTTATTTAGTGGCGGAAACAAGCTTCCATAGTTTTTGCAATGAAAGCCAATGAGGTATAAAATAACATTTTTAAGTCACGACTTGCTTGCTTGTTGTTCCTTGTTACCACAAATCATCTAACAACTTCTAGTGAACTTGTAAAAATGCACAGGCAGCTGGATAATGCACTTGCTAATATTTGTTTCTGTGAAATCATGTAATGACATATATGTAAGGGTCATGAGTACTCTTATATGCTAAGCCTTTTCATGAGCTGTGATTTACCTTCACTTGTGAATAGACCTTTATAGAGTTGTCCTGTTATATGACTTGAAAGAACTAGGTCAGGCTTCACAAATGAGCTTGATAAATGCATGTTTATGGGATTTATTGTCTGGCCTAAATGATTTGTTATTTCCCTTTAGACATTAACAGACTTTGTAAATTAGGTGTCAGAGTAACAACCAGCATGTAATAAAAGCTGTTCACATTATTCTTCCAAGATTGCTAATAGAGAAGGTGCGTAAATCACCCCCTGCCATTCAATGTTGGAACCAAAGAGGAAAATTATTTGACATCACAAGAAACATCCCATCTGCTTCATTGTTCCCCACATTTCTACAATTGTCCTGATTTTGACAGAACAAATAATCTGATAAAGAATACTTATGACTAATGAGGATAATCTGGATTAGGTTTTGTCTGAATATATATTGGCCAATATTAGAGATTTTTAAACTTGTCTACTAGGTCGATATTGGATTGCATTTGCCATAGTCTTACTTAAAGGTGATCTTTAAAAACAGAAATAATTGATTAACATTGTTAAATATCCATTAGAATATCCATTCTTTATACTGTACATTATATCGTTGTGATGCCTAAACTACTCACTTGTAGCATCTTAAATTATTGATTTTAGTTTTTAGTTTATTTTTAATTTATTTAGACAAAATAGTAAATAATTTTAACGTTATTTATTGGTTATCGATTATAATATGAATATATCAGTTTATCGGTATCAAGGCTACTGTTTTTGCACTTGCAGCTCCCTAAATCGCACAAGAATTTTGTAATAATCTTTAAAGGCTCTTTTCTCCCAAAGAAAGCAGTGGCTTTTGAGTTGGCCTGCACGTAAACAAAGCTAAAAGAATGCACTCTGCCCCGTTTGATAGCTCTTTACCCACTCTCCTCCTCCATCTGCACTCATGACTGCAGTGGGAGCCCGACGATTATGATGGAAATCTCACAAGCCATTACCATGAAGAGGCTGGGCCCAATGCAGACAGCTTAATGGACTCATTTGTAATTGGTAGGGGGCAATGGCTAAGCTACCGTGGCCTTTGTGTGATTGAGTATAGAGGCATGCATGCAAATGTGACAAATGAATAGGAATTGAGCCTCTCAGGTTTTGTGCGGCTTTCTCCAGCTCTCCGTTCAGCCAGAGTGACCTTGAGAGGCAGTGCAGTAGGTGTTAAGAATCGTATAAAGAGGTGTTAACACTGGGGGCAGTGAATGGAAAGGAACAATTCATGAAGTCTAAAGTGGCATATTCATTAGCTGCCATATGAATTGGTTTGGAAGGAAGCTGTTGTGCAAAGCCGTGAGGTACACATCGGTTATGAGCACTTCATAAGTGGCATCTGAATGCTCCATGGGCCTATTTACCACCCTGCTAAGCGAGTATAAAAGGACACTTTCTGTGCTCCCTGTATGTGCCAGCCCTGCTGAAGATCTTCAATCAAATCTCAAGACTTCTCATTCGAGGGCAAATGAGTCCTTGTGTATTGCTCACAGGTGATCGCTGCAGTTTCGTAAGATTGGAGATGATTTTATATGCATGCTCATATAAACTGTGGATGTTGGTTGTTCCCCTCAGCCGTCAATGTGAGCTTCATTGTCTGAGGTGTTTTTTTGTGCGGCATTGGGAAGAGAGCCTGTTCGTCACAGATGTCCAGGGAAAATTACACAAGTGCCTCATTAATGAATGGCTCAACAGTCTCTGGAGGTGGCCTCAGAGGCAGCTCTTTAATGAGCTGGGAACTCAAACACTGCCAAAGTTTACCTCGACCCTGCCTCTTGCGCTCGGGTCAGTCGGAAGAGCAATTCAATTCAGGGCCACTGAAGCAGAGGGGAATGGCCTCACGCTGATTTCTCTTTTGCGGCCCCAAAGGCAGGAATAATACACTTTTGTCACACGCATCCTGGGGAATTACAGCTCCTAATTTGATTAGGGGAGATTTGATTAACTGGAAAATGGGGATTTCACTAAAACTTTCACATGCTTAATTTATCCCTTGCCGAGCAGATGCAACATTGTGTCATCCCAATGAAAGGGCGTATGGGAACCCTATTCAGTGGTTAGACGCTCTTTGAAATCCAAGAATATTGGTATTTCGCCATGGCTCTCACAAGTCAAATGCCTTTGATTATCTCTCCATGGAAATAGCAGCGGCTGTCATGCTAGTTTGCGTGCGCCTGCTTGCAAAGGCTACCTTAATCTGACAGCGCAGAATCGACAGCTTCTTGCAGCATATCTGTTTATGAACTAAAAACTCCTGCAGCGTTGAGTCATTCCATTCCACGAGCGAACGAATCGCACATCTTCCAGTACATTAAGATTATGTATTTCATTTCAAGGCCAATTGGCCCTTAGTAATAGTCTCAGAAGGAGCTTGCCATTACAGACCAGTGGTTATGGAGGACAGAAGCTATTCCAAAGGGCAAGTATGGAGGAATCCATCCCCATTAAAAATGATCTAGTTAAATCAGCTTTCCCTCAAAGGGCCATCGGGGCAAACCTGCTCTTTGAAATTAATAGCCAGACTGAAGCTGAAGGGCCAAGGCATCAATTTACTCTTCCTTCAGACAGAAAATCAGTGAAAACAATCAGGCCAAGTCTGCACTAATGACTTTGCCTTTCAGGAGAGTCTGCAAGAATCTTTCTGTGTTTAAAAAAAAGACAGAAGGAAAAACTTGCATGTGCTCATTCTTCATTCGATATCTTCTTTTTTTTTTAGGGCCTTGGGATGTGGCTAACGCTGGGATAGATGTATATCTTAAACTGATTCTTTGTCATAATTACACAATATGATTATAGATGGACTTATTAGAATGAGCGCTGAGTTAATAAAAGCCCTCGTTCCACAGCTCATTTTCAGTAATCACATCTGACTCTGATTTTCTGCCTTTGATGATGATGATGATGATAATGATACAATTTAGCAGTGATTTACTATTTTGGGTTAGTCGTACATGCACTGGTAAAATATGTTTTTTGGTACTGTGATGGCACTGTTGAAATATTAAGATAGCAGATCATTTCACTTTTGTATTAATGAGATTATGACAGAATATTATGTGCAATAATGCAGTGATTTAAATCTACATTCTGAACAAAGTTCATTTTGGGTGAAATTAATCTTTACGATTATTATTTGGTCACAAAAATCAAAAAGCTGTTATGGATCAAACTGCCAGTCCTAACTATTAGCACTAGTATTGAAAATATTCATATTGTACACTCTAAAAAATGCTCAACCCATGTTTGGGTCAAATATGGACAAACCTAACCGTTGGGTTTAAAATTTAATTAAAAAAATTAAAGGTGCTGTAGAACGTCTTTTTAAAAGATGTAATATAAGTCTAAGGTGTCTCCTGAATGTGTCTGTGAATTTTCAGCTCAAAATACCCCATAGATGTTTTTTTATAAAAATTTTTAACTGCCTTTTTTGAGCCATAATTACATATGCACCGATTCCTTGCGCAGCCCCTTTAAATCTCGTGCTCCCCTCCCCTGGAGCTCGCGCTTGCCTTAACCAGCATAAACAAAGTTCACACAGCTAATATAACCCTCAAAATGGATCTTTACAAAGTGTTCGTCATGCAGCATGTCTAATCGTGTAAGTATAGTATTTATTTGGATGTTTACATTTGATTCTGAATGAGTTTGAGGCTGTGCTCTGTGGCTAAAGCTAACATTACACACTGTTGGAGAGATTTATAAAGAATGAAGTTGTGTTTATGAATTATACAGACTGCAAGTGTTTAAAAAATGAAAATAACAACAGTCTTGTCTCCGTGAATACAGTAAGAAATGATGGTAACTTTAACCACATTTAACAGTACATTAGCAACATGTTAACGAAACATTTAGAAAGACAACTTACAAATATCACTAAAAATATCATGATATCATGGATCATGTCAGTTATTATTGCACCATCTGCCATTTTTCGCTGTTGTTCTTGCTTGCTTACCTAGTCTGATGATTCAGCTGTGCAGATCCAGATGTTAATACTGGCTTGTGTAATGCCTTGAATATTGGGGGCGTACATATTAATGATCCTGACTGTTACGTAACAGTCGGTGTTATGTTGAGATTTGTCTTTTTTGCACATCTGCATTTAACTTGCAAAAAAATCAATGAATATCAGACATTTTTCTTATAAGTGTATCTATGTGTTAAAATAAACAATGCTTTTTAAATAGGGTTAGGTTAGAGTTACAGCAGAGGTTATGGTTGAAGTTTGGGTTTGTTTTGGCTTCAACCTCAGTTTTTCTACAGACGCATGAATAAGAATTAGCATTAGCGGTAGATAGATACTGTCTGTTTTAAAAACTCATTTTTAGTAATTAGTTAGTGCAGTGAATGTATGTGACTTCTCAAAATCAAGAGTAGCGTTAGTCCTAGCAGGTCACGTCAGTCAAGCTCGCATCAGCTGACTCTCAGTTGATCCACATCTACCTATAGGGATATGATGCCTATCACAGCTTCCATATATAAGGTCCATCAGTATTATCAGCAGTTTATCGTGTTGCTCAGGAGCTAAATACCCTCCTCCATCCCCAGCTCCTCCTCTCATCCTGTCAGGACTTGGCCTTCTGATTCCCCCCAGACTAATTTTTCTCAAATCATGTAGTACATGATTGTATGTAGTATGTATGTAGGAGAAGATGTCTGTTTACCCTAAGGGGGTTATCGCTGGGAGTTTTTGCCCAGAACAAAACCATGCCGAAAAATATATCCAAACTGTATTCTAATTTTCAATCATCTTTGACGATAGTGGTCCTGACAGAAACGTTTTTGCTTTCATGCGAACACTGAAATGTAATGTCCTGTTTCTTAATGTCAAATACAGGCTTGGATTTAGAAACGCACATTGCATGTCTGATGTAAACAACATGCATAAAGACTATGCTGCTATTACATCAAATCTCCATAGTCAGGATAATAAAATACAGCAATAACATCAGGCTCAGCTAGACCCAGTTGAAAGTACATTGGCTGTTATTTGCAGCTTATAAATTATGAAGAGAAAACCCCCTAATCTTCTTCTGTTTGATATTTGACGGCCTGCATATGATTTGGAGTCTCTCTTGTAGGTCTGAATTAATTTTTCAACTTGAGCCCACACATCTGCCTCCAGTCCCACAGATCGAACGCCCTCCGAGGGGAGAAGGAAGGTGTCGCGACCACTCGCATATTCATCTGCCAATCGGCGTCCCAGTGCGTGCAGTCAGAAGAAGGAAGCTGAAACTGTTTTTCTCAGCGGCGCTGGCAAGCCGAAGATCCACGTCCCGCTGAGGAGTCGCAAATCACAGCTACGTCCCAGCAGGAGGACCAACTTCAGCTTGAACAAGGCCTTGTTTTGTTCAGCGCCTGTGAAATGCAATTAGAAACTCCCTCAGGGCCGACAGGGGCAGCAACTGAATGAGACCTCCCCGCGGTCTTGGCAGGCCATGGACTTTGAAGTCTTGTGCTATCTCCCCCAGAGAGCCCATCCCCGGTTCAGAGAGGACACCGCATTAGCAACGGAAGAGTGCAGGGAGCTTTCATCTGCCTCCTCCCACGGGGGTGTTGACGGTTCTAATAAATTATGTGATATATCTGTTGTGATAATATCCCGTCTTGTGATTTATCATCTCGCCATGCCCTTTTCCTGCTGACATTCACAGCCCTCCGTCTGATGAGGAACTCTGCGATTGGTTGATCTCTCCAAGAATTCCACAACACAGTGTGCATGACATTCACATTTATATGACGCGTTTATAATAAGCTGTGACAGGTACAAATGCAACGACTGCATTAGATCACATTATCCTTCTCTCACCCTACAAAGAAGCGGGGTGGCATACCAGCACAGCACCTTTAATTGGAGCCGATGCCGTCACCCAATAAGAGTGAAGTCTCATTTCGGTGCGAGGTGGAACTGTCTCATCAGCATTCTTGACCCGTCGCCTGTCCCCTCTGGTTATTCCAGGCCTGTAATTAAGAGGATGGCCATAATCACTAGGCTGTCTATAGGTGCGTGTTGAGCAGAGAGGAGGAGAGTGTTGTAATTGTTCTGCCGCCGGGGTGCCGCTGTCAGGGCTGAGGAGGGAGGTGTGGGAGGCGGTGGGAGTGTCCGTTGAGGGAGGGATCACAGGAATGCACGGTTCGCTACTGAGGAAGCATTCTTGAGCCGGACACGCTCTGGAAAGGATCTCCTGCATGATCACAAACCTGCTTCGGGTGGATTTGCGCTTAATCTGTTGGTGGTGAAGGAGCTCAAAGTCTCATGTTTACCCTGTTTGGAGGATTTTACCGGATATAGATTCAGTCTCTGGAAAGGATTGGTTCAGGATGGACATGTTCAACAACATCATACGTGCTCTGATATTTAAAGGGTAGAAACAAACACTTTGTCAGAGCTTCTAGATTTTGGTGGGACCTATCTTTTTCATTTATACATGCAACGTTGCAACTTTTTAAACACTCTTACCTTACTCTGAAAAGCATTGGATAGTGGGAAAAAAAAAAAAAAAAAACATTTTTGGCAGTATTTTGGATTACACTGAGAAGGACCAGAGATTTTATTCATCTTTTTCTCATCTTTTCATTGGCATTTTGGGTAAGTGCTTCTGAAAAATCTAATAAAATGTTAAGGTCTTAAGATTTGGTGAATTTGGGTTGGTTGTGCTTTTTGCTTTGCATTTAGATATTACAGCGAAGAGGAGAAATGCCTAGAGAAAAATGGATACCTCACCACAGCAATTCTTAAATAAGAATCAAACTTGATTGAAAATTGAAATATTGTTTTTATTGTATCCATGACTTTGTTTCCTGTTATGAAGCATTTTAGTGTTTCCTTCAAAAGCATTGGGTCTTTTAAAGAGTCATGGTTTGCAGTGGTGAAACAGTGTCCTCTTGTGGTTAAAATGTGTGTTTTGGCTAATGGATCATTTTTACTGAAACTTATTAATATTGCAGGTTGCTCTGACAAACAGAGACATTTCCTCCTCCAAATGAAGGTAATGTAAACCTCTTCAAATTCCATTATTATTGCTCACATTTTATAACATGCACATTACTAAATATATGCCTTAGTGTTGTGTTTATTTGCCTCCCTGGATGAGAATTCATTAGCAAGCATTATATCTAACTCCTCTTGATAGCTTTGATAGATAGACTCAGTTATCTAATGATAGTGTCATCACATCAGTTCCTATTCCATGGAGACAGAATCCTTTTGGAACCTCTAGTGGGCATTTGTATAATTGCGTTGACTTCTCAATTACATTAGAATTGTATTTAGCTCTTATTTATTGAAAATAATTCAGGTGACTTATGTAGCTGAACTCCTGTTGCATTCAGTTAGATCACATGGTGCACACATGGTGTTAGAAACCTCAGCGCATACATATAAACAATCTTTCTAGATATTAAACTTATACATTCTCATTTTATTGCTTTGGACATTTGACGGGTGCAGTTCATGGCTTTTTTCCAAGGCTAGGAAAGCTTCCAGATTTGAAGGTTCACAGTATCTTTTCCGTTCTGTAATATGATGAATTTGTGAAACAAAAGATATAAAAGACATGTTATACTTGCATTGGGCAGATGGCATGAGGAGAAATCCCCTGGATTGAGTACAAGGATGTAAAACACAATACCCTTAGAGCCAATTAGCCTCTTGATAACTTAGGAGGTGGGTACGTTCAGGCCAAGTATGTGCTGGTAATCTTCCACTTAATTGGATAGAGGATCGGACACTCCACAGCCAAACCGCCCAAAAACACTTTAGCCTTGCTGATTTATTTAACAAGACACTCTCAGTCCTTGCATTTATTTTTATTGGCACACTTACACATTCAAGTCATGAACCACAAAAGGTTCTCTCTTTATCACTCAGCGCCATTTACTCCATGCAGTTTTTGCTTCTTAAGCGTGCTGAAATCAAATCAGAGGCACTTAAGAACTTAACCAGATTACTTTCATAGGGTCACTTGCAATTGTTAATGGAATTTACGTCTTTAAGTTAGAGCGGGTGCTTTGGAGGCTCCTGTCTAGCATTTGTAAGCAGGGGCCAAGGTCTGTCCACCAGCACTGGGCTGACGGGTCACGGCCTTGGGTCAGACTGCTGATATGTACAGGAGGCAACGCTCCACGTGTGCAACAGATTTTTGTGTTTTAACACTGAAGATATATTTAGACTTTTATTGTGCTGTAATTTACACCGTGATTGGCTTGCAAAGGTAACAGAAAGGATGTGAGCACATAGTGCAGCAGTGTTTTGGGAAGCCTATTAAACCTTAAGCCATCTTAATGCAATTGAGTTAAAGGACGCTTGTCTCAATCATAGGGGGATTAGACAGCTTTCAGGGTCTGTTGTATTTCTGCCAGATGCTTCTCGGAAATTCGTTTTTTAATTAGACATCACTTCCATGAATGACACACATTATATTTCTATTCAGGTTCTTTTGTGTGTATTTTTAGACGCAATAGTACAGACAGAGTGTTAACACAAAATCTCTATATAATCGCTTCTTTAGTTTGGGTCAGTTTTTGAATTTTGAAAAATGTGAAACATTTATCATTTTTTAATATTGTGTGTATGATCAGTTTTGCGGTAATAAAGCGTGACGGTAATGGCATTTTTCAGTTTTTTTTTTTTCAGGCATCTGTGGAAATGCTAACAAACGTTAAAGTTAACTAACAGTCAATTAACTTACAACAATAAAAACAAAGTAAATAAAATAAAAGTATTTTAAATTAAATTTCTTAAATGATTTGAAAATGGTACTTAATTAAAGTTATTAAGGAAGTATAAATCTTGAAATTAATGACATTTCTGATCTTCAAACTGTCATCCTGCTGTCTGGATAGAGACGTGCTCCCATTACAGGGGAAATTCAAAAGAGAAAAATTGTCGTATTTCAATTTTAAACACTCTCGAAAATGTATTCAGCAAGAACACATCAAATTGATCAGAAGTGGCATTCACAAAAAGATTTCTATTTCAAATAAATGCTGTTCTTAAACTCTTTCTATTCATCAAAGAGTCCTGAAAAAAAAAATGCCTTGCAGTTTGCACAAATATCTTAAGCAGCACAACTTAGATTTTGCACAATTCAGATTTTGATCTCCATATCATTTACATATATTATATATATCTTCCAAGGGTTTTTTTTCCCTCCTAGGACTTTTTTCCCAGTGCAAGCACGCTGGGTTTTTCTCCTAGAGTTTTTTTTCCACCCCTGGGAGTCAGCCGACATTGGCTTAATGTAGCACCATCTTGTATATGTTACATATTACCACGCCTGCTTGTACAGCTTATTTTTAACCATTTCCATTTTTTCTGTGCTTCTAATATGTAAAGCTGCTTTGAAACAATTACCAATTGTAAAAAGTGCTATATAAATAAATTTGACTTGACTTGACTTGACTAACTGTTTTCAACATTGATTTTAAGAAGAAATGAATCTTGCTCAGCAAATCAGCATATTAGAATGATTTCTGACGGATCATGTGACACTGAAGACTGGAGTAATGATGCTGAAAATTCAGCTGTGCATCACAGGAAAAATTACATTTTAAAATGTATTAAAATAGAAAATGGAATACTACAGTATTACTGTATTTTTGATGCATCCTTGGTGAGCATAAGAGACTTTTTCCAAAAACATTACAAAATCTTACCACACCATGTTTATTGCAAATATTCTATATTTTTAAAAGCTTTTTCCTCATTGAAGAATCTCCCATATAAGCACTGGACTATGTTTGACTCCTCTCTTGTTATGGTTGTGTGTTGTTAATGCCAATATGAGAAGGAGGAGCTGTGTAAACTGTTCGCCCGACACTCGGCTGTCAGAACTTGACAGCTTCCCTCAACACTCACAGCCGTAACATGTTTCTGCCAGGAATAACTAAACCGCTATTCACAGCGCTGTCTTTGCTTCAGTTTTGGCCGAGGTGTGGTGAGTGGCCTGGATAGAGGGTATTTACGTTCCTGCAATGCTTGTTAAGGCTGTGTTAAGATTATATGCTATACAGGGCCCAGAATGCATTTCACAGGCATGATCACTGTAGCCACCTTCAAAGTAGGAGCGAAACTATTCAAGGCCATTGTATAATCTGTTCATCCCCTGTCCGTTGCAGACATGGGTATACATGTTAGTACAACAAAGTCTGTGAGATAGGCAGTCAGAACAGAGTTGGCATTGTTCGCAGGGTAACCCGAGCCGGGCCGGGCCCGAGCGTCGGGGATAGTGTATATCCGAAATCGGCGCTGCTGAGAGATCAGCCAGACAGCTGACTGTTTGGAGCTTTCAACACAACTCAAATAAACACTTTGACTATCCAACTTTAGTGCTCACTTTGCCCCCAGCTCTCACACACGTTACAGCCGTGACTGACCACTGCGATAAGACTCACAACGAGCCTTTTATCATCAGTGAAGCTGCTTTAAGAGTCCGTTATATAGCTGAGGATCTGAGTCTCTAGCGTCCTCCACACTGCTGATTGTTTTACTGGCGCTCCAGGGGCTCGGTTTCTCGGAAGCGGGAGGTACAACACATCCCACAGGCTTCAGGAGACATTGTGTGCACGGCCGGCCTACATCCCCATCACTAATCCCCGACTGAACGAAACCTGAGCGCTGAATAATGAAACAGCTCTATGCCGGGCATCGCCGCCTATTGTACTGACTGTGGGAGAATGCAGTCGTTTTGCTCACAGCAATTTATATGTCCTTAGCTTGTGTCCTGAACTGGCCTTTCACATCATCCTTTGTGAAAGGATTACTTTATGATAACAAGAGATGACTTGCTCAAATACGGCTTGATTCTTTGTCATTTGCTGTATATGACTGATGAAATTGGTTTTGCAGGAGGAATTGTATTTTAATAAAAGCTATTGGGGAGAGCTCTTTCTCTCTCTTTCTATATATATATATAAGATATATGAATAAATTATAAACCACTTTGTAAAAAAAAAAAATTTAATTGTAAAATAATATTGCATATATATTTGAGTATGTACTTTTTAATGTAACTAGCACAACTCAAGATTTTTACGAAAAAAGTTTAAATACAAAATGGATTGATTGTAATCTAGTATACTGCCATTGGAGTGCAGTTTGAGATTGAGATCTCTTCTGAAACTCATGAGGAACATCTGAGATTACTGAGGTCCTCTCTTAGGAGAAAATTGTGAATTGAGAGATTAAAAATGTATAGAAATGTGTTTAAGAAACTATAAGTTGGCATTATGGTGAACTGCAGTCAAGCAGAGTTAATTTCATGCCTTCTTTGGTAAATAAAAATATTGTAACCAGTGTTAGGGGTAACTCATTACAAGTAACTTGAGTTACGTAATCAGATTACTTTTTCCAAGTAACTAGTAAAGTAACGCATTACTTTTAGATTTACAACAAAATATCTGAGTTATTTTTTCAAATAAGTAACGCAAGTTGACTGACAGCTCTTCTGTCCCCATATTGAAAGAAATCGGGAGTAAGTGTCTCTTGTTGTGTGCGCTATGTGAACATCATGGTTATTGTAGTTTTAGAATAAATGTGAGCAGGCATTTACTCATCTCACTTGCAAAAAAAAAAAAAAAAAAATAGATTCAGTATCTATTCAGTAAAATCAATAAAAAAGTGAAATTCAATCTCAGAATTTTACATAAACCTGCAATAATTAAATATAGTACATTACACAAATATACTTTGTTTAATATCACTTTATTAACCAATGTCTTTGCTGCAGACCTTCAATGATCCACTTCAACCGTACTAATCAGCAAAACTGGCTAAAAATCACATTTGCGCATTATTTTTTAACAATTTTATTGCTGAAGTAAGCGTTGAGCTTTCTTCTCCTGTATCCTATGGTTTTTCAATCCACAATGGCAGCACAGCTGAAAGATTTTTTTTTTTTACTGCGCACTCTACTGTACAGGCGTGAATTTGCATTTCCATCAGTCTGAGGCTTATTCATTTCACTTTTGGTGCGAAAGGGCCTTAACATTTGCCAAAAATAGAACTTTTTTTGTTGTTATTGAAAAACAAAAAAACAGCCCAGCCCAGAAAAAGTAACTCAAAAGTAACGTAACGCATTACTTTACATAAAAAGTAACTAAGTAACAAAATTAGTTACTTTTTTTAGGGAGTAACGCAATATTGTAATGCATTACTTTTAAAACTAACTTTCCCCAACAGTGATTGTAACTAAAACCCGTGTAGAATCCCACTTTTATAGCCTTGATCTGCACATTACTGTTTTGATCCATATAAATCACAGTAAGCGTTAAAATCCTGTGCATACCACCCAGTTGGCTTACTGCTTTGATGTATTAACTGGAAAAAATAGAGAGAGAGAGAGAGTGAAAGAGAGCAGCGCCATAAAGGAAGTGTTCGCTTAGTCTGTGTGATACCCAACACCACAGACCGTGATCCTGCAGACAGACTGGCAAGTTGAGAATACAGAGAGATACTGTTCCCCAGTGTCTTATTCAAGAGCTGTTGAACGCCTGCTGAACGCTGCACCAGAGAGAACTCTCTAAACCTGCCAGATTGCAGCTTATACTGCCTGGAACACCAATTTGCTTCTTTCATTCATGCACGACTCGGACTTATTAGAGTGCAGAAACATAGAGGTAGGAGCTTTTTTTTAGCCGTTTTCAGTTGATGACTAATCTTGAACCTATCAGAAGTATTTGTTTTTAGCTCATTTCCACACAAGTGAAATGTGTAATGTTCTTCTCTGAGAGTGTCGGTGATCGCACAAATGTGGCTAAGTGTCAGAGCGAGGTGCATCCGAACAGATGCACCTTCGCTGAGTGGGCTTCATTCACAGTCAGCTTAAAACCATGTGGGAACCTGTCAGCACCCAAGAACAACTGTTTCTCAGTTTGAGTCATTTGCCAACTGCGTCCTAGCAATAACACACGTGGCCCTCGATGCCACCGGATGATTTATGAGACGCGGTCTGCCAGTGCAAACCGCAGAGGAACGGCTACAGTAAACACGTTTCTGATTCAAAGATTATGTGTGGTTTTTAAGGAGGGCTTACCTGCGCTCCGCCTGAGCTGCATTCGTCCACTTTTGTATGCACACAAAGCTTTCTCTCCAACTGCTCCTTCACGAGATTAAGAGCTTTCCCCTGGCACCCTGTCAAGGACAAAATTTAAAGAACACGAGTGTTTAACCTCCAGCTAATCTTGTCTTTGTGAGAATGAAGGGATTAGACCATTCGTTTCTGCATGCCTGGAAGGGTTAGGCCAGTAATGGGCTTGATGAATGACAAAAATGGCTTGGGGAAGGGAGCTGCCAACTGACACAGGAAGACAAATTCGCTGGTGGCCTGACAGCTCCAAAAAGAGGCTTAGCTTAATTCCTGACCTGCATCAAAATAGAGCATTACCGTGCCATGACACTAATTGAAAACAAGCAGTTTAAGCGAAACGAGTCTTATATACACAAGCCAAATATTTTCATTTATTTTTCCCGCTCGTTATTGCTTCGATTAAGGAAGCGTACATCAGCACACAGTGTTCTTTGATTAAACTGGATGCAAATTAGATTTAAACACCAGCGCCATTATGATCCAAGGGTCTATTAAGGACTCTCTGTGCTTATTATTTAGCTTTACTTGATTAGGCTGTAGCCAGTCCAGCTATTGAGCTGTGCCATGTGGCTTGTACCACTCATTACGGACTAGATGGGGACTGTCTGTTCTCCTCTCTGGAGACTTATGGTCTCGGCCAGCATTTCTCCTGTTCATCTCATTAAGGATTGACATGCTGGTCTGGCACTTTACACTCTAAAAAATAAAGGTTCCTTATTGGCCGTGAAGAAACATTAACATCCCTTGAACCTTTAAACCTTACAAAAGGTTCTTTATAGTGGAAAACTGTTCTTTTTGGTTCTTTTTAAGAACTTTTAACCTCATGTTTCTTTGGAGAAGCCCAAAATGGTTATTTTTTTTGCATCATTTTGGGGTTTTTTTAGAATTGTTTTACTTCATCAGAATGGTACGAAGCTTTGTAAAGGTTTTGCCACTTGGGTATATGAACAAAACAGAATCATGGATATGATTCGAAAAGGTTAAATGGTCCTGAAAAAAATAGTCACACTTGTACTCCTCGCATTCAAAAATGACCACATTGGAAATGAATGGGACGAAAAAACTTTTGGTTTAAAAGTTTGGAAAAAATTTTACCGAAAGCTAATTTTTTGAGATATCAAGCTCAAATTTGGAACACAACTTGTTTAGATTTATGGCTTTGATGTGTTTTTGAAAATATATATATTTCATATAAAAATTAAAAATAGTATTTTTCCTCATTTTTCATAACTATAAACATAAAATTCTGTAACTTTTTTAAAATTAACTTTTTAAAACAGTTTTCACTTCAGCAATAATTTGCAAAAGTGTCATCTTTGAAAAGTAGTCTGTGCTCCAAAGCATTCAAAATTTATGATTAAGTCAGAACTTTCATTTATGCTCAAAAAGTGAATAAATGGATTATAACTACAGCATAAATATAATTTTATACCATAAAATCCCCTAAAAATACAAAATATTGTATAAAAAAACTAAAATATAGTACATTAATTTCATTGAAAATGTTCAAGAGTGAAGTATTGCATTCTTGAAGCACCTTTAAACACTGTATATTTTCAGATGTAAAAACGGTTCGCGTTTAGTTTGTTTCTCCACACGCATATACTGTTCCCAACGTTTAAATGACCCCTGCGGCTGTGTCACCCTATTCCATACAAACAGCTCATCACAAGGGATTTGGAGCTCAGCTCAGGCGAATAAGTTGCTCCTTGTGTTTCCCTCCTCTGTGTACCCCTGGTGTTCGCAAAAGGAGGTCTACCCCTTGGAGAAGCTAACAATCCATTATGGGGCTCTCAAAAGACCTTTCACTATAGATACAGCAGCACTGGAGAAAAGGCCCAAATTGACAGCTCGACACAAAAGAGATTTACTGCTTTGCTTTATGTGCATGAGTGCTGTTCAAAAGGAGGTAATTGCAGGTTGTATAGATGGGCGAATCCCTAAGGGATTTCACCCCTCCATCACATTTGCATTCACTATTAGCGACCCCCACCCCCAGGAGGGACCAATAAATGTCACCGTGAAACCAGCGTCACCAGCACTATAGCAGCACGTGAAAAAAACGGATGCTGTAAAAATAGAGGTGTCCTTCTGTCTTTATTTTGTTGTATTTTCACGTCGACTCAACCACTGTGCCACTGTTAATGCTCTTTATACATTCCTGTTCAAAAGACTGCATTGATATTGTGAAATAATATTACACTTTAAAATGTAATATATTTTAAAATGTAATTTATTCCTGTGATGGTAAAGCATCAGTACTCCAGGCTTAAGAGTAACATGATCCTTCAGAAATCATTCTAATATGCTGCTCAAGAAATATTTCTTATTGTTATGTTGAAAACAGTTGCATTTTTTAATATGTTCTGGAGACAGCAAGTCTAGTTTTACTTGTATTTCTTGATGTACTCACTGTACTGGTATAATAGATTCTCCCGTTATTAGTTGCTCTTTTTGACTGGCCTGGTATCCAGTGTTGACTCAATATTTTATGACCTGCAGGTCTTGCTGATGTTGCTAATACCACAAATGCGTGACCAGAAAACAGAGGGCAGGATGCCACAAGGAGATATTTAAGAACCTCTAGAAAGACTGAAGGAAAACATCTTTCACCTTCCAAAGCCGTTATACAAACTCTTGTGCACTTTGAGTGCATCAGCACAAGTAAAAGAAGAGCGTTGTAATCATCCTGTTCTCCAAACACCTCAACATGTTTGCCCCAACGACAGCCCTGCCTCCTCCTCCACCCCTATTAACAGGAAGCACTCTACCAGTGCCCAGGTCACCATCCACAGGTCCCTACACAGGTACAGCAGCACCAGAACATCAAAATTTTAATTTTTAAAAAAATTTAATTTTTAAAAACTCAAATCTTTCTCGCATAGTCACTACCTGTGCTCTCTTTCTAGATCACGACCTACTGCGGCAGGAGTTAAACTCTCGGTTCCTGGCCTCCCAGACTGTAGATCGAGGAGGAGCACTAGCTCCCCAGGCCTACCTGCGCACGGAGTTCCACCAGCACCAGCACACACACCAACACACACATCAGCACACCTTCACTCCGTTCCCCCATTCCATCATGCCCAGCCCAGCAGCACCACTGGTGCGTACCCCTGCCAGACAAGTGAGGAGAAATACTGATACATTGCTTATGTTCATCAATGATTTGAGCTGAAATTGTACCAATTGCAATGTATAAAATTACTTTTTTTCCCTCTTTTCTTGCAGTTTGACAAATACCCCGCTAAAGTGGACACTTTTAATCGACACAGTGTAAGTTAGATCGTATATATTTTCTGAGCACTTAACTCTTTCCCACCATTGACAGAATTTTCCATCATTTATGAAATGACGCTTCCCTGCCATTGACGGAATTTTCCATCATTTATGAAATGACGCTTCCCTGCCATTGACGGAATTTTCCTGCTTTCCATGTTTTCACTGTTATACGGTAGGGGGCGTTATTACACAACTTCTGAAAGAGTAGAGAAGTTCCAGATCAAAACAGAGTCAAAAAAGGAGCAGAAACAAGCGATAAAAGCATTGCTTATGCTCGTTGTAGTCTTTGAAAAAAAAATGCAATTTTCTCTCGCAATTTTTAAAAAAAATGTTTTTTATGAGACTTAACCACGTTCAAGTGTTGATAAAAAAGAATGCAAGAAGCTATAATAAAACATTGTGGTTTAAAAGAAGAGGCTCTGTTCTTTCTTTTGATATATTGCATGTTCAGATATATTCAACAAAATATTCTGGGGGCCAATAAATTTAATTGAAAATGATCAAAAATGCTGATGTTGGCTGGCAACCTTTTTAAAAATGCAGGTAGGGAAAGAGTTAATCGCCTGTGATTTGAGTGGCATTGTTCTTTTAATGATTCATTCTAGAAGTTTATATAGTTTAGCATTAATAATGTGTCTTTCTGAAATTTTACTTATCTATTATCTCTAATATCTATTATCAGCTGGGACTCGAACTCGGGTCACACGAAGCGCAACTGCGCACGAGGCCATCATCTCCATCATTATTACATTTTGATTAAAGATTACAAAAAGGTTTTTTTCCTTAACATACCAATGAATTGTCTAGAATAATTTCAGGAATGTGCATTATTTAAATGGGGTCAAATTTGATTTCACTTTAAAGGCCAGAAACAGAAATGCTTTTATGGCCTGAATCAGCACGAACAGACTTTTGTTTCCTGACATTAATGACATTTTTCCGCTGTTTCCCTGCAGTTGGTCCCGTCCTATCCATCAGTAATGACTGGAATACCTCCTATGGTTCCACCTGCTGGACCATTCAGCTCTCTCCAGGGAGCTTTTCAACCCAAGGTTTGCCTGCCACTCTGTCTCTTAGCTTTCTGTTTTGTTTGAAACACAGCATTCTTAAAAGGCCTTGACGACGCTGAAAGAAGTCTGTGAATAACATATTTCTTAAGTTGAGATGACCTCCCACAAATGGAAGAAAAGAAAGAAAGAAAAAAACGAGAAGAAAAGTCTATGGCTTTCAGATGAGACTCTGTAAACTGTTTATTTTCGGACCCACATTTGCAAAGCCTGTTTTTAAAGGCCAGAAATACAAATAATGTAAAAAAAAAAACAAAAAAAAACCTGGATTCCAGTCTAGCCACACTTATATACTTATATAAGAGAGGAAAGAACAGGGAATATTATGGATTCATGGGCATAAAATTCACAAAGATCTTTATTTGCAGGCTTCCAACCCACTAGATGTGGTGTCAAGACCAGGATCAGTGCCACACCAACTTTTACAGAAGGACTCCAGAGTAAGTTTCCATTTATCATTCTTTGCAAGGCTTCTCTAATGAGTCAGACATGTTCAGGTGTCTCATTAAATACTTACTGCTGTTCTGTTTATCACTGAAGAAACATAAGAAAGATAATGGATTGTTTTATTATATGTTTTTTAGCTTCTTGACCCCATGTGTCCTAAACCAAAGGTAAGGTTTGCATGTGCTCCTTTTTATTAAACATGTAAACCAGGAACAAAATTCTTTACGCTTTATTCATATTGTTTTTTATTTACCTCAGAAACCTGGGAAGTGGTGTGCAATGCATGTTCACATTGCATGGCAGGTTTACCATCATCAGCAAAAAATTAAGGTAAGTTCAAATCAAATAATGGTTCATTTTCAAGATGTAGAATGTATCTAAGTTTTAAACTCGTATTTAATATATAACAGTTTTTCCATCCCTTTATTACAGAAGCAGATGCAGATTGAGCCACATAAATTAGACTTTGGGTTTAAGCCTGAGTTTCTGAATCGATCGTCTGGCTTGAGCTTCATGGGATTGCAGCCACGTGATTTACCCCGCCCCTCCACCGTCCTCTCTAATGCAGGTAGGAATTACAGCTTGAAACATATCCACACAAGTGACTGGAACTTTGCCAAGTAGGATGTTCTTGGATCACCATCTTGTTGATCCTGGAACAACATCCCTATCAACCAATTAGATTATCGGGTTTTGTTTTGCATTGTGCTTAGCACTAGGAACATTCTTATCATCCAGTTACTTCCCACTGATTTTAGGGGTTAAGGTTAGGGCAGGGGTGGCCAATCCTGCTCCTGGAAGGCTTGAAGAGTTCAGCTCCAACCCTAATTAAACACACCTGAACCAGCTAATTAAAGTGTTGATGATTACTTAGAAAGATTACTTCCAGGTATTTTGGAAGTGCAAAGATAATCCAAAAACATGCAGCAAAACCATTGTAACCGTATTAGATCAAATGGCAGAACAAAGCTACAACATTAATGTTCTCAGTGAGCAGTGTCCTGTAATTATATAAAACATTAATGTTATTAGAGTCATAAGACAATGTCTGACAGAAGCAAAAGTGTGCTCATCTATTATCATCTACATCTGTCTTGTTAGGTCCCACACACCCTTCAGTTTCGCCCTATGGATCCTTACCGCATACCCCAAACAATCTCCACAGTCTAGTCCCCCATCATGGTAAGATTCATTTTACTGACTAGAGAATTGAAGCTATGCTAGATCAACATTACTGCTCAAAATCTAAACTCATGCATCTTGTTTTTGTGTAGAGTCTCTTAATAAGCCACTCACCTTTGGAGGCCTAAGTACACTGAGTTCATCTGCCTTTGGAGGACTTGGAAACCCATCAATAAGTAAGGGCTTACATTTATCCTTATATTAAAGGATCTGAAACTGGTGCAGGTGAAAATTCAGTCTTTCCCTGATTGACCATAATTACTCTCTGGCATTTATAGCACCAAATGCAACACAAGGTACTAAAGATGGTAAAACTGTGCCAACTTCAAGTGGAGCTCTGGAGCCCTGGAACAGACTGCACCAGACTCCCTCATCCTTCCCTACGCCACCTCTGTGTCCAAGGCCTTCTGAACCAGAGAGAGCTCCCTCCGTACCAGACAGAGCAGCGATTAAAAAAGACTCCATAATCAACAAAGATGATCAGGAAAGGTACGTACCAGCTTTTGCCTAGTCTACCAAGAGCAAGAAGTTACCTGTAGAAGGTACTTATCAATTAGCATTCCCATTGACCTCAATGACAGTTGCTCAGTTAGTGCATACATCCTTGAAAGGTGGTAAACAGGTTGCTGCCATATTTGCTTCATGGGCTTTTGGATTTTGAAAGATTTAAGAAATCGATAAGCCGAGCTGTCATTGAAGAGTTGGGAATGCTAACGATTTGTTTGACCTCCTTGATGCCTACATAACAGTGTAACAGGGTCTAACTGCCAATCCTGCTCCTCATGTTGGAGCTAAACTCTGCAGGACATTGGCCCTCCTGGAGCAGGACTGGACACCCCTGGTTTAAGAGTTCTTAGAGTTGGCCTGCTGATCAAGAGTTCTTGCTCAAAACTCAAATCTTTTCTTTCAATCATTACAGGGAGCCAAAAGAGAAATCAAATGGAAGGAATTTGTCCCCCATCAGAAACAGTGCACTTGACAACAAACCATCAACAGAGTCCTTCAAAGGTTCCTCTCCAGATGAGTCCAAGGAAGAGGAGCGGGCAAAAGAGAAAACACAAGCCCAAGAGCTCCCGCAACAGACCCGAGAAACCGAGGAGCAGAAACACAAAGAGATCCGGAGTGACAGAAGAGAAGAGGATGTCAAGAGTGAGCAGCAGGCCGCTGAGGACAAGCAAGCAGGAAAGGAGAGTTCATCACCCAAGCAACAGAGAGAGGATCTCAAGCGGTCAAACAGTGATAGCCAACCCTGGGAGCCAGCTGAGAAGAAAATTAGAGTTGAGTATGAGCCCCACGCCAAGAGCAGCAAGGTGAGGGTCAAGGAGGAGAAGAGAGACTACCAGGACCACGAGGTTACAACTCACCAGAAGGTCTTGGAAAAACCATGGCAGGGTCCCAGAGCCCCTGGGATAAACCTTTCACCTCTTTCTACTCACCCTTTGCCTATAGGAATCCCAGCTGGCCACCCTGGTCTCGACAGGGCTAGGCTGATCTCACCTTTTCTTGGAATGAGTCCATTACCTGGAGCCGAAAGGCTGCCTTACTCGCCTCAGCATTGGGAGTCTATGCGGAATGTTTACCGGGGGTTAGACCTTCCTCGTAGAGACTCTTTGGGCAAGGACCTTTTAATGAGAAACGACCCCCTCCAGCGCACCATGATGGGGCACCCTGCTTACCCACGAGAGCCGTTTCTGCAGTCCATGGCCCTAGAGCAAAGGAGTCAGCTGGAGGAGCGTCAGCGCCTGGCCCTACTGAGAGAGGAGAGCGAGCGGGGTCGCCTACTGGCCATGCACCATGCCGCACTGGACCCTCACTTACCGCCTCCAGGACTCCTCACAGCAGCTTACCCCAGCACAGGGCTTCCACATTACAGCTCACTCAGTAGGACTTTCCCTGCTGCATATGTACACACCCAACCACATCCACTTTTCCCAATGCTGCTGACAAGATCAGGGTCTCCGAGACGGATGACCCCTCTTATGGACAGACCTGTTTCACATCCACACAGAGACACTGAAACTCGGTGAGCTGTACTGTATCAGGAACTGACAGACTCGTGTATATCAAGCACTTCATGTGAAAATGTGTAGTCATGGATTGTACAGTGGTGAAAATTATGAATTTTTTTTTTTTTTTTTGTCCAAGAAAATATTAAAATGATTTTTCTGAGAAAAATGGTTTTATTCTTTTTGGATGTTGACAACATATTTAAAACTAAAGGGCTTTAAAAAAAAACTATTTACAACTATAGCAAGGCAACAATGGAACAAAAATACAGCACAATATTCAACAAATAAATTAAATGTTAGCTATTTATGCTCATACTCACCCTATTGTTCCTGGTAATTTGTTTTAAAAGATGTTTGCTTTTATTTTTTAAAATAGAGATAAAAATCAAATTTATATAAAACTTTAAAAAAACAAGCAAAGTGCTACATGGAGTTTCCAGACCCAAAAAAAATGTACAACTATGAGACACCTGAGATCAATTTAAAAAAACAAATAAAACACTAGCAAAATTCTAAACAAAAGATAATGCTATACATCATCCTCTGAACTGTGCATATTAGTTTATAAAAACATTGATCCAATGGAGGTCAAACAGGTTGTGTATTCTTACATAGGTTATCTGATGAAACTGCGTTTGACAGGTATGAGACTACACCACATCCATTCCTAGACCTCTAGCCACTGCAGCCAGAGCTCTAACAGCCCCTGATGGCTCACCAGGCTGGGTCACTTCCTCTGGCTCCCCGATCACCTCAGTCACAGTGTTCAACACACAATACACAGATGTTTCATCGCCTTTAAATGCACTGCTATCAGCCGCCTCCAAGAGCTCTGAGGTGGAAGATGATGAGGAAGGAGAAGAGGGCGATGAAGAGTTTTGGGGAGTGCTGTTGCCGCTGTCGGGATGCATCATGGGCTCCTTGGAGTGGCCGGTTGAACCAGAGACCTTGCGAGGGGTGCGCTTTTCAGCCATATTCTTGATCAACTCTTCCGTAACCTCTACGGTCTCAAAGCGCACCATGTTGAGCCGCAGATACCCATCCTCATCCTTCTTATACCTGTTCAACAGGCAATTGTTAGCGCATGAAGGAAAATAGCTTAGAAGAAACTAATTATACTTAAAATATTATGCACTGCTTTTAACATACCTAAAACGAGAGTGTCCAGATGGCCATTTGAGTTGATGCTTCTTTCGAAGGTGGAGAGTGAGAGTGTAACACCATGAGAAGGTCTTGTCGCAAAGGTGACACTTATACCTTGGAACCATGTTGTCCTGCTGCAGACAGTTATCATACATGTTATTTTCTGTTATTAATAAATTACCTATGATATCTTAGTAACACTTTGATTAAAAGAATGTTCTGGAGAAAATCTAAGTTGATCTCTATTGACAACATTTGTGTGTGTGTGTGTGTAAATGGTGAATTACACTAATTTAACACATTAACAATAATAATGAAAAAATATAATTAATAAAGAGATGTCATTTCATACTTTAAAAATACATGTCAGAAATATTCTCTATAGCAACCATCATAGTAACTCAAATGCTGTCAGCTTAAAACATGAAGCATGGCTGAGGTTATAGCACCCTCTGCTGGCTGACCTCATGCACTCGTTTATAGTGCTGGTTCATGGTGTGGGCCATGCGTGAAGAGTATCCACAGCCCTCTACTGTGCAGTGGTACGCTGCTCCCTCGTTGTGTGTTTCCATGTGTCTCCGCAGATCATGCTGGTTCTTGAAGCTAAAAGAAAGGAGACAAACCATTAAATATTAGCAATATATTATTTCAGTACTTTTTCAGTGTACGCGGACAGTGTACAAACTCTCGGCAGCCACCTGCTCTCACAGAAGTCACATGGGAAGGGCCTCTCATCGCAGTGACGAAACTTGATATGGATCTTCAAAGTGGAGAGGGATGTGCATGTCATGTCACAGAGAGGACATTTTATATGATTCACTGGAGAAAAAAAGAACAGATTTACTGAATGGCGACACGTCTTCTGTAGAGCTGCTTTATAGCTGAATTGAATTAGTTTCATAATTCAACATTGTTACTGAACTTCAACTTTGAACAGCTAAAACTGTATTTGTTTCATAATTTAAGAACAATAATAATAATTAATAATTTTGCATCATTAATTATGTTATTTTATTATTGTGAAGTTGCTTTAAAACTGTGTATTGTATAAAGTGGCATATAAATAAATGTGACGACATATAAAGCATCTATTAGGGCTGGGCGATATGTCTAAAACGTCATATCTCAGTTATTCTTTTGGCTAAATGGCAATATGCGGTATTTATTGGTATTTTCTACATTTTTCTATTTGGATTTAGAAAAAAAAAATCTGTATTTACTTTTTAAAAATCTTAATTTAACATCCTGTCTAATGTTGTCCTACAAATATTGTGTTTATATTGAAAGCTATTAATACAATAGGGAATGTAACCATGTAGTCTGACACACTAATAGGCCTACAGTATGTGCACAAAAGAGAAAGTTACTTTACATTCTAACATTGTAACATTACAATCTAAAAATAAAAACAATGCTTTATAAAGCAGAAGTTAAATTCATTAGACTAAAAATTAAAATAAAAACAAAACGTTTGGAATGACATGAAGGTGAGTAATTAATGACAAAAATTTCATTTTTGGGTGAACTTAACATTCAAATGACATTTCAAACTCTAAGTGAACTCACCATGCTGACGAACATGGTCTCTCAGCAGCCTCTCATTGGCAAATGCTTTGTCACAATGTCCACATGTGAGAGAATCTGCAATAAAAATGTATTTATGGAACAACTACAGCCAACAGACAAGTATTATAGTAACTAAAGACTTTTAAAGGACAATCTTAAAGGGTTAGTTCACCCAAAAATGAAAATAATGTCATTGTTAACTCACCCTCATGCCGTTTCACACCCTTAAGACCTTCGTTCATCTTCAGAACACAAATTAAGATATTTTTGTTGAAATCCAATGGCTCAGTGAGGCCTGCATAGCCAGCAATGACACTTCCTCTGTCAAGATCCATTAATGTACTAAAAACATATTTAAATCAGTTCATGTGAGTACAGTTGTTCAATATTAATATTATAAAGTGACGAGAATATTTTTGGTGTGCCAAAAAAAACCCAAAATAACAACTTATATAGTGATGGCCGATTTCAAAACACTGCTTCAGGAAGCTTCAGAGCGTTATGAATCAGCGTATCGAGTCATTGATTCAGATCGCATGTCAAACCGCCAAACTGCTGAAATCATGTGACTTTGGCGCTCCGAACAGCAGATTCGACACAAAAGATTTATAACGAGAGAGAAAATGTCATTGCTCCCTATGCAGTCCTGACTGAGCCATCGGATTTCAACTAAAATATCTTAATTTGTGTTCCGAAGATTAACGAAGGTATTACGGGTGTGGAACGGCATGAGGGTGAGTAATTAATGACAGAATTTTCATTTTTGGGTCAACTAACCCTTTAAATATCAGTCAATGACTGAAGAGGAACGATGCAAAACAAACAGACCTTCCGGTTCCGCTTGCCTCTGAATATGGTCAAAGAACTTGGTATTGCTGGAGAACATACAGCCGCAGGTGGGGCAAGCAACCAGTCGCTCCTGTGTATGACTGCGCAGATGTTCCCGCAGACGGTACTTGATTTTAAAGAAAGCATCACAGCCTACAAAAAGAGAACAAAAATGTTTCACACAGACAAAATGATTATAAACAAGTGAAAATGTTTGCAGAAAGCGCCTACCTGACCAGCTGCAGAAGAGGGCCTGCTGTCGATCAGGAAGCGGCTGGAGCTCAGTGCAGTGTGCATGCATGTCAACATGACGGTAGAACCATTCCGGATTATTAAATGAACTCTGACAACACAAAAAGAATCACGTAAACTCATTATATGATGTCTATAATTTAAGTAAAACAGAAGTGACACTCAATACTAACATCACAGTGCTGCCACTGACAGACAAATCCCTCAGAGACATCCGGGAGTAGGCTGCTGCTATGGAGATCTTGAGTGCAACTAGCCAGTTCGGGGTGGGATTCAAGAAGCTGAGTCCCGATGCATTTCAGCTTGCTGTGGAAGATGTGGAAATGGGCATGAGCGACAAGCTCACTTTGGCTTCCCATCGCCAGGAACTGACAGCCCCTCCATAGGCACGGATAATCCTCTATAAAAGAGATTATGTCAAACACTATCATCTTAATGTGTGCATTAATTGCAATTTACATACAATTCAAATGCTGCCTCATGTAGATCTACTTAATTGTCTATTTATGCATGCATAACAATGTCCTACCCAGTTCCTCCATGGCATCTCCTTCCCCAAGATGCTCCTTCAAATGTATAGACATGTGATCACTCAACTCCTCCATGCTTTGACTCTTGAAAGTGCATGAAGCCCACTCGCATGTCACCACTATTTTAGAGACATTTCTTCTTTTCGCCATTTTAACCTTGAAGATAGCATAGAACTACATTAACAGGAGACTTCTGAATACTAAATACACTGCATTTGGTAATGATAACAACCTTAACGTGCCTTTAAAACAGTAAGGCCTTTTTAGAGATAAGCTCATGAGAAGTAAACAAACGTTCAACAGCTCCTAATGTAAACAAGGTTGTGTGCTTCTGGTTTACTGCTCCATACATAAGCAAATAAATCTCATTACAACACCGTGATGCTGTCAAAGAGGTTATGAATGATTAAATTCGCTTACTTTGATGTTAATGAGTCACGGGCTGGTTTGAAGATCAGTTGCTAGTTCAGTTTCAATAACTGGTCGAGGCTCAGAAGCGCGCGCACACATCCAGGCATCAATGTACAGGGAAATTCACATAGTCTTAAAATATATTGAGCACATGGACTCTGTTCTGTAAAAATGTTTCATTGTTTAGGAAATTAAATTACATAAAACTTCGTTTCCGAAGAGCGGATGAGAGGACAGACAGGAACGCGGGTAAAGTGTTTGTTTGAGAGGATGGAGAAGGTCATGACGTGTGTTTCCGTGTAACAGGCAAAATAAAAGTCCCGATGAATCTTTCTTCTACGGATCAGGGTTTGAGCTTTTGGAAGTGAATTAATGATAGGTATATTTTAATCTCCATGGGATATAAAAAACATATTACACAATTCTTAATATTATTGGAAAAGCTCAATTAAATGATCTAGCTTTTTGTATTGGTTTGCGATTTGCAATTTTTTTTTATTTGTTTTATGGTAAAATATATGTAACCAATATTAAAATATGTATGTAATGCAATTTTAATGGTTTTATTTATGCTTCAAAATAGAAAAACAAGTGGGGGGAAATATGCAGTACTCAAAATAACCGCTGGAGGGCACGTGATGACTGCATTCAAATAAGATTAAAAGTAGCTGGGTTTAAAAATGAGACATTTTCGTTTTGTTCTTTATCTTTAAAGATGGGATATTGTTCATTTAAATAAGTTATAGGCATATACAATGACCCATTTCATTTATGCTTTTCACATTTTTACCACACCCAAACAGTATTCGTGCAGTGACTTGAATTTGCCAGCACTATGCAGAGCCTGAGACTTGAATTATTTATTGAATTTTGTGAGGACGACTGAGCCGCTGCTGGGAGTCCTTTTCTAACACTGAAGGCCAACAGATCCACCATCTTCAACTGTGTGATTTATGTGGCCAGATGTTTCAAGATTGAGCAATAGCATCACATAAGGGTCAATGACGTGACAGGTCTTTTTTTTTTTTTTTGTCCAAAGGCCTTAATAATAATAATAATAATAATAATAATACTAATAAACAAAGATATGACATCCAAAGTATGTAAGGTAGCACGACTAGATCTCTTTTATTGAATCCAAAAGGTTTTAATTATATTTTGCTACATATAAAGGTATTTTAAAGATTTTGAAGCGTCAAAAGGTCAGTCGGTTTAACCGTCCAAAGGCAAATACAGCCATTTCATTTGTGATCTTAAAATGTAATAAATGTATATATTTTTTACTCTGATATAATTTTATAACATCATTTATCAACATAGTGCAAAATGGTATTAAAATTATGTGTAGAAGTCGTTGCTTTGTTATGAGAAAGAATGTCATTTAAGTCATGCGGTCAATATCATGTGACAGGATGTGACATCATTAGACACCTGCAAAGGATGGTCGTGAAGCAAAGTAACTTACTATTTGAAAAATAAAATATATTGTTTTCACTTGCTCATACGCATGTCCTGAAACATCAGGTCATTTGGTAACAACCACTATAAAACATGGAAAATGTTGTAATATTTTAAAACTTGTTCTAAATATAAAATGTTTGATTGTCTTTTTACTAGCTAGCTAGATATCAACCTGTTAGCATTGAAAATATTGTCATTTAGTAGAACCAAAAGTGTCATTCTGTAAAACCCAAATTTTGGTTAAACCAAATGGTGACAAATTTTGTCCATTTTGTAAAATTGATTATAAAAACCACATAATCTCATTGTTAACACTTAAAGGATTAGTCCACTTTTAAATAATATTTCCTGATAATTTACTCACCCCCATGTCATCCAAGATGTTCATGTCTTTCTTTCTTCAGTCGAAAAGGAATTAAGGTTTTTGATGGAAATATTCCAGGATTATTCTCCATATAGTGGACTTCAATGGCCTCCGAACGGTTGAAGGTCAAAATTACAGTTTCAGTGCAGCTTCAAAGGGCTTTAAACGATACCAGACGAGGAATAAGGGTCTTATCTAGTGAAACGATCGGTCATTTTCGAAAAAAAAAATGTAAATGTATATGCTTTATAAACACAAATTATCCCCTTTTTAAGTTTCAAAAAACAAAACACATCACAAATGTATTTATTTAATGATTTTAATCATTTTCATTCAATGCAAGCTCACAACATAAGCACATCACACTTAGAATTACCACTTGGACATCTGATGGCCCTATGTTGCTCAATATACAGGCACTACTGTTATGGAAAGCATAGCTTGAGGATAGCACCTAGAATGGTGTGCACGGCACGTGTAGGACAACCCAGGAGAAGCTCAGGACCAAGAGGCTGTAGATTTACACTGAGAAGGCTCTCACCCCTCCGGACCATGCTCGCAGAACAGATCGGGTCAGAATGATGATTAACATACAGATGACTATGACGGGCATGCTTCTGTCTGTCAATCGCATGGACTTCAGTTGTATGGTTAGCAGCATCCTTCCCAATTTAATCATCAATATTATATGCAAGGAAAGCAAGCAGGTTTAGGTTTACATCAGCAAATTGTCTTATTACATTGCATGGAGCATAGGAAATCACATCTGAATGTTGCTTTTCATTGAGAGCAGAGCAAGCTGAGCGTAAGTATGTTTCTATAGCATAATGCTTTACACTACAAGGTAACAATCACACTTTAAGAGAGACCATGCCTGCTGACTGGCACTGTTGTTGAAAGAGCTGAAATGCTCATTTTTATTCTGGATCGTGTTCATTTGCTAAACGTGGTGCGCTTGTTGACTCGTGAAGCTCCTAACTGCTAATTTCCAGTGTCACACAATCTTTAAACATGCAGTTTGAGATGTTTAGACATTCTTGTGTTCATTGTAGACTGTAAGTGAGGAATATAATATTGCTATAATCTGAATGTGTTGTGAAAAATATCATCTTAGAGTTCGATCAATGCTATTGGTGCATCTAATTAGAGTGGTCCATATACTTCTTCAAATGAAGTTCATATAACATTAAATGAGATTGCTTGAAAGAAACAACCAGTAAATATCTTTCAATGCAAGATAAAGCAAAAACCTTATCTTATATAATAAGGCTTATGGCCATTTGCTCAGAGGCAGCATGCAACAGGGATCCGTGAATCATCTTTGCCACAGAGAAAGCTATTGATGTATATGGAAAGGGAGCAGATGCGGGGCGAAAGCAAAGATAAGATTCATAATAGACAGGACAGTGGCCGCACAGTCAAGACAAATCAAGCAGACAAGCCTTGATCCACTACAATACGTAGGTAAAGACACCATCAGAGTCAAGCCATTAGAGTAAGGTCATGAACATGGGGATGAGAGTCCTCTATTCCATATTATAGCCTCCTCAACCCCCCAAACACAAAAGTGCACTTAATCTTTTGCCTCGGCTAGTCTGTTGATCATTTCTTTGCTTTTCTTGGTGACCCCTCCCTCTGGCTTTGGCTCCTGGTTGCTCACTGAGGTTTTCTTTTTGGCAGCTTGACTCCCAGTGATTGGCTTCTCCTTTGCTTTTTTCACTGTTTTGCTATGGCTTGTTGTCTTTTTTGGCTTGGAAAGTGATAAATGATGCCTCTCCACCTACAGGGGAAAAAAAAGAAGAGACATTTTGGTGCATTATTCAAAACTGCAAAACAGCACGCATGCCTATTATTTATTTAACTGTTAATGTTTGTTTTAAATGTAAAAATATCATGTTTACCATATACACTACCGTTCAAACGTTTGGGGCCAGTATGATTTAAAAAAAAAAAAAAAAAATTAATACTTTTATTCAGCAAGGACACATTAAATTGATCAAGAGTGACATTTATAATTTTAAAAAATATGTAAACGCTGTTCTTTTGAACTTTCTATTCATCAAAGAATCCTAAACAAAAAAATTTTTCCACAAAAACAATTAAGCAACACAACAGTTTTCACCATTGATTATAATAAGAAACTTTCTTTTATAATAATAATAATAATAGTATATAAATAAGGCCGCGGCTATTTTGCACTAAGTGAAAATAGCATTTTCTTAGTGATATGATATTTACACTATAGGTAAATGTATCAGTTCTTTGCAATAAGTGTAAATAGTAATTAGATGCTATCTATACTTTATATTGGCAGATACTATTTGCACCTCAGTATTTTTGTATATTAACAGGATGCAATAATATCATAAATTATTATATTTATGAAAATTATTAAATGGATGCTAACTTATTGGGAGAATAAAAACCCTCCCTACACCTTCCCCTAACCCTACCTAAACAATTTTATTATTATTAAACACTCAATCGCAGTTTATTTCTAATTTTTATTTCTATTGAAAATAAATGCAAGCTTGGCAAAAGGTGGATTTGAACCCGTGTCGATCATGTTAAATGCCAGATTTCTGAGCCTTACTCTTTACTGCTGCACCACTGAAGATGTTGAATTCCATGCCTCTTTTTTAAAACTTCAGTGGCCCAACCAGACATTGGTGGGCGGAGCTAGTGTAAATAGTGTTTGCCAATAAGGGATGCTATTTGCACTTAGTGTAAATACACACTCCCTATAAGGCATATTTGGGGTTAATTCACCCCAAAATTAAAATTCTATCATTAATTTCTCAACCTCATGTCGTTCCTCACCCGTAAGACCTTTGTTCATCTTCAAAACACAAATTAAGATATTTTTGATCAAATCCAATGGCTCTGTGAGACCTGCATTGACAACAAGATAATTAATGCTTTCAGAAAGCTACTAAAGACAGTTCATGTGACTACAGAGGTTCATCCTTAATGTTATGAAGCGACGAGAATACTTTTTGTGCGCCAAAAAAACAACAATTCAACAATATCTAGTGATGGACAATTTCAAAACACTGCTTCATGAAGCTTTACGAATCTTTTGTTTCGAATCAGTGGTCGTGTTCTGAAGATGAACGAAGGTCTTACGGGTGTGGAACGACATGAGGGTGAGTAATTAATGACAGAATTTTCATTTTTGGGTGAACTAACCCTTTAATATATATTAATATATAAATAATATTTTTTATTATATTACTGATTTTATTGTATTTTTGATCAAATAATTACAGCCTTGGTAAGCATAAGACTTCTTTCAAAAATCTTACTAACTCCAAACTTTTTATTGGTAGAGTAGTTTTTACCTATAAACCTTTATGGTAAACACATGGATCCCATAAGTGCCACACGGTTGAGAAACAAATAAATAAACAGGAAAAGTGTGTCATTTATAGTAAAAAATATAATCATTGGCTCTCAAGTGCATACTGTATATTTAAAATGTCAATAAAATATTTCTGAAAATGTGAATCATGTTTCAATTAGTATAGTGACATCCAAGTTAGTATCTCATGACAGAAATATGTGTTAGGATGTGATTTTCAGGCCCTATTAAATGTAGATGATGTGTTCAAAACAAGAGGTGAATTGTTCTGCATACTCAAAATAAGAGATGCAGTTAGTTTTTGATGGCAGCCTATATCTAAGCCAAGTCCTTTAAAGCAAGCTATCACAATGTGTCACAAAAGTTTATATAAAACATATATAATGTGTGACTAATCCCAGTTCACCTGTGCTTTCCAATAATGGAGAATTTTTGCTATTTTGCAAGGTTGTGCTTCATTCAAATGCCTTGCACAATAGCATGATCACAGTGATCAGTGTGAGTTTAGTTTCGATACTAATGGAGTGGTAACCTATTAGTATCTTTTGCACGCAACCACTTCTGTTCCATGTTTCTGAAGCCAGTAACCTTGCATAAATCATTTGCATTCAGGTACAATGGAAGCCAAATAGAGCCCCTCTTAATAGTGAAGATACTATAGTTTCATGCAAAAAAAAAAAAAAAGCATAGTGTTGAGCAAATCCTCATTGTGAAGAGGATTTAATCAGAATCGGTCCCACTGAGGATCTCCGTGATGGTGCAGCTGTATGGTGAAATACTCTAGATCCATGCTGGCCAAAAGAAACACTGAACACACCTGACTACAGAACAGAGCTGCTGTCACTGTCAGAACAGTCCTATGAGAGTGAGAGAGGGAGGGGCTACATCAACACATTACATGCACATACACACTAGAAAATTGTCCTTTTTCAACATTTTTGCTTTTATATTTAAAGGTGCCCTAGAACCTTTTTTTAAAAAGATGTAATATAAGTCTAAGGTGTCCCCTGAATGTGTCTGTGAAGTTTCAGCTCAAAATACCCCATAGATTTATTTTTTTTTTAATTCATTTTTTAACTGCCTATTTTGGGGCATAATTAGAAATGAGCCGATTCAGGGTGTGTGGCCCTTTAAATCTCGTGCTCCATGCCCCAAGAGCTCGTGCTTGCCTTAAACAACATAAAAAATGTTCACACAGCTAATATAACCCTCAAATTGGATCTTTACAAAGTGTTCATCATGCAGCATGTCTAATTGCGTAAGTACAGTGTTTTTTTTTATGTTTACATTGATTCTGAATGAGTTTGAGGCTGTGCTCCGTGGCTAACGGCTAATGCTACACTGTTGGAGAGATTTATAAAGAATGAAGTTGTGTTTATGAATTATACAGACTGCAAGTGTTTAAAAATGAAAATAACAACAGTCTTGTCTCCGTGAATACAGTAAGAAACGATGGTAACTTTAACCACATTTAACAGTACATTAGCAACATGCTAATGAAACATTTAGAAAGACAATTTACAAATATCACTAAAAATATCATGTTATCATGGATCATGTCAGTTATTATTGCTCCATCTGCCATTTTTCGCTATTGTTCTTGCTTGCTTACCTAGTCTGTTGATTCAGCTGTGCAGATCCAGACATCCTGCCCTTGTCTAATGCTTAACATGAGCTGGCATATGCAAATATTGTTACTGTTGCGTAACAGTCGGTGTTATGTTGAGATTCGCCTGTTCTTCAGAGGTCTTTTAAACAAATGAGATTTATATAAGAAGGAGGAAACAATGGAGTTTGAGACTCACTGTATGTCATTTCCATGTACTGAACTCTTGTTATTCAACTATGCCAAGGTAAATTCAATTTTTGAATCTAGGGCACCTTTAAAGCAATCATTCTATCATTAGTTATTCACCCTCAAATCATTCCAAACCTGTATTTGTTTTTCTGTGTAGGATGTTCTATTTCAGAAGTGAAATTACCATGGTTACTAAACAGATAGGATAGGATTGTGGGTTAGAATGTTTCTGTAATAAAGCTGCTGATCTGTGAACGAATCATTCTTTTAAGTCTGAAGTTTTTAATGAATCGTTTGATCCACTTGAATGATTCATGACCCGGACTGATGTGGTTTGAGTATAACTCACAGACTCAATGATCTGGCCACAGCAGATACCAGCACCATCCAGTTAACAGCTCACTGGATGGGAAGATTATCAAATGTCAGTCTGTTTTGTCACAAAAAACTATCATATGACATCAAAAGAAGACTTAGAGCCACTTTAATGGTGTTTTTGCTTCCTTTTAAAGCTGGAAAGTCCCACTGGGGCTAATTGAGTGGCAAATAGAATCAGCACAATTCTTCCAAATGTCTACTAAGAAAATAAGTTGTGGACAGTGTTGTTATTGTTTATTAAAACTAAAACATATTAAAAAATAATTTTCATTAATTGAAATAAAGCTGAAATAAAACATACATTTTAGATGAAAAAAACTTAAATAACTAATTAAAATTCATATAAGTTTATGTTGAAGCACTAAGATTTGTGCAAGCTTGTGTCTGCCATGGAACAAAAATAATTAAAAGATAACTGTGGGGCTTTTAACTCACAATTCTGACTTTTTTTTCTCAGAATTCTGAGAAAAAAAGTAAGAATTAAGTTAAAAGTCGCAGATATCTTTTAATTATTTTCTATTTTATCTCGCAATTCTGACTTTTTTTTCTCACAATTGCAAGTTAATATCTCGCTATTCTGACTTTTTTTCTTGCAATTGCCAGTTTATATCCCACAATTCTGACTTACAGAAAAATCATCATACTCCTTTGAAAAAGTTACTTTATTTGTCGTACAGCCTGAAATCAAAACAACATCCCCACACCCTTTTTCAGCTTTATTTACAAATGTTGCCTTACAGCATAAAAGTAATGAAAGAAAAAGCAACAGTTCTGAAAATTAATAAAAAACTGAAAAACTAGAATAACAGGGTTGGAAAAGTCTTCATAGAGCCACCTTTTGCTTTAATTACAGCCATTAATCTTTTTGGATATGTCTGTACTAGCTTGGCACACCTATATTGGGGAATATTTGCCCATTCTTCCTTACAGAATTGCTCAAGTTCAGTCAAATTCCGTGGTGAGCGGCAATGGATTGCTCTCTTCAAGTCCATCCACAGATTTTCTATTGGATTTAAAAATGCTAAATAGGATGTTTTGTTTTATACATTTTTGCAATATTACTTGAAACTGTCTTTAATAACTGATAATAGACTATTTATTAGGTGCACTGAAAGTATTAATACACATCATCTGTGCACGAGGTAGGGCCTTAAAAACATCAGCCAATCGTTTACGCAATCATCGCGTAAACGATTGGCCCTCTGGCTTGTCAATCACTCCCATTACGTTCCTTGTGAGAGACGAGCGCGGATTGGGTCTCTGGCTTGTCAATCACTGTCAAGACGTTCCTTGTGAGAGACGTGCGCGGATTGGCCCTCTGGCTTGTCAATCACTGCCGTGACGTTCCTTGCGAGAGACGAGCGCGGATTGACCCTCTGGCTTGTCAATCACTGCCGTGACGTTCCTTGCGAGAGACGAGCGCGGATTGGCCCTCTGGCTTGTCAATCACTGCCGTGACGTTCCTTGTGAGAGACGTGCGCGGATTGGCCCTCTGGCTTGTCAATCACTGCCGTAACGTTCCTTGTGAGAGACGTGCGCGGATTGGCCCTCTGGCTTGTCAATCACTGCCGTGACGTTCCTTGTGAGAGACGTGCGCGGATTGGCCCTCTGGCTTGTCAAACACTGCCGTGACGTTCCTTGTGAAAGACGAGCGCGGATTGGCCCTCTGGCTTGTCAAACACTGTCAAGATGTTCCTTGTGAAAGACGTGCGCGGATTGGCCCTCTGGCTTGTCAATCACTGTCAAGACGATCCATATGAGAGACGTGTGCGGATTGGCCCTCTGGCTTGTCAATCACTGCCGTGACGTTCCTTGTGAGAGACGAGCGCGGATTGGCCCTCTGGCTTGTCAATCACTGTCAAGACGTTCCTTGTGAAAGACGTGCGCGGATTGGCCCTCTGGCTTGTCAATCACTGTCAAGACGATCCTTGTGAGAGACGTGCGTGGATTGGCCCTCTGGCTTGTCAAACACTGTCAAGACGTTCCTTGTGAAAGACATGCGTGGATTGGCCCTCTGGCTTGTCAATCACTGTCAAGACGATCCATATGAGAGACGTGTGCGGATTGGCCCTCTGGCTTGTCAATCACTGCCGTGACGTTCCTTGTGAGAGACGTGCGTGGATTGGCCCTCTGGCTTGTCAATCACTGCCGTGACGCTCCTTGCGAGAGACGAGCG
Source organism: Chanodichthys erythropterus (assembly GCF_024489055.1). Classification (NCBI taxonomy): domain Eukaryota; kingdom Metazoa; phylum Chordata; class Actinopteri; order Cypriniformes; family Xenocyprididae; genus Chanodichthys; species Chanodichthys erythropterus. The sequence continues at coordinate 14,263,765 of NC_090237.1, read as the reverse complement.
CTGATTGGCCCTCTGGCTTGTCAATCACTGCCATGACGTTCCTTGTGAGAGACGTGCGTGGATTGGCCCTCTGGCTTGTCAATCACTGCCGTGACGTTCCTTGTGAGAGACGTGCGTGGATTGGCCCTCTGGCTTGTCAATCACTGCCGTGACGTTCCTTGTGAGAGACGTGCGTGGATTGGCCCTCTGGCTTGTCAATCACTGCCGTGACGTTCCTTGTGAGAGACGTGCGCGGATTGGCCCTCTGGCTTGTCAATCACTGCCATGACGTTCCTTGTGAGAGACGAGCGCGGATTGGCCCTCTGGCTTGTCAATCACTGCCATGACGATCCTTGTGAGAGACGAGCGCGGATTGGCCCTCTGGCTTGTCAATCACTGCCGTGACGTTCCTTGTGAGAGACGAGCGCGGATTGGCCCTCTGGCTTGTCAATCACTGCCGTGACGTTCCTTGTGAGAGACGTGCGCGGATTGGCCCTCTGGCTTGTCAATCACTGCCATGACGTTCCTTGTGAGAGACGAGCGCGGATTGGCCCTCTGGCTTGTCAATCACTGCCATGACGATCCTTGTGAGAGACGAGCGCGGATTGGCCCTCTGGCTTGTCAATCACTGCCGTGACGTTCCTTGTGAGAGACGAGCGCGGATTGGCCCTCTGGCTTGTCAATCACTGCGGTGACGTTCCTTGCGAGAGACGAGCGCGGATTGGCCCTCTGGCTTGTCAATCACTGCCGTGACGTTCCTTGCGAGAGACGTGCGCGGATTGGCCCTCTGGCTTGTCAATCACTGCCGTGACGTTCCTTGTGAGAGACGTGCGCGGATTGGCCCTCTGGCTTGTCAATCACTGCCGTGACGTTCCTTGTGAGAGACGAGCGCGGATTGGCCCTCTGGCTTGTCAATCACTGCCGTGACGTTCCTTGCGAGAGACGAGCGCGGATTGGCCCTCTGGCTTGTCAATCACTGCCGTGACGTTCCTTGTGAGAGACGAGCGCGGATTGGCCCTCTGGCTTGTCAATCACTGCCGTGACGTTCCTTGTGAGAGACGAGCGCGGATTGGCCCTGTGGCTTGTCAATCACTGCGGTGACGTTCCTTGTGAGAGACGAGCGCGGATTGGCCCTCTGGCTTGTCAATCACTGCCGTGACGTTCCTTGTGAGAGACGTGCGTGGATTGGCCCTCTGGCTTGTCAATCACTGCGGTGACGTTCCTTGTGAGAGACGAGCGCGGATTGGCCCTCTGGCTTGTCAATCACTGCCGTGACGTTCCTTGTGAGAGACGAGCGCGGATTGGCCCTCTGGCTTGTCAATCACTGCGGTGACGTTCCTTGTGAGAGACGAGCGCGGATTGGCCCTCTGGCTTGTCAATCACTGCCGTGACGTTCCTTGTGAGAGACGAGCGCGGATTGGCCCTCTGGCTTGTCAATCACTGCCGTGACGTTCCTTGTGAGAGACGAGCGCGGATTGGCCCTCTGGCTTGTCAATCACTGCCGTGACGTTCCTTGTGAGAGACGTGCGCGGATTGGCCCTCTGGCTTGTCAATCACTGCCGTGACGTTCCTTGTGAGAGACGAGCGCGGATTGACCCTCTGGCTTGTCAATCACTGCCGTGACGTTCCTTGTGAGAGACGTGCGCGGATTGGCCCTCTGGCTTGTCAATCACTGCCGTGACGTTCCTTGTGAGAGACGAGCGCGGATTGACCCTCTGGCTTGTCAATCACTGCCGTGACGTTCCTTGTGAGAGACGAGCACGGATTGGCCCTCTGGCTTGTCAATCACTGCCATGACGTTCCTTGCGAGAGACGAGCGCGGATTGACCCTCTGGCTTGTCAATCACTGCCGTGACGTTCCTTGTGAGAGACGTGCGCGGATTGGCCCTCTGGCTTGTCAATCACTGCCGTGACGTTCCTTGTGAGAGACGAGCGCGGATTGGCCCTCTGGCTTGTCAATCACTGCCGTGACGTTCCTTGTGAGAGACGAGCGCGGATTGGCCCTCTGGCTTGTCAATCACTGCCGTGACGTTCCTTGTGAGAGACGAGCGCGGATTGGCCCTCTGGCTTGTCAATCACTGCCATGACGTTCCTTGCGAGAGACGAGCGCGGATTGGCCCTCTGGCTTGTCAATCACTGCCATGACGTTCCTTGCGAGAGACGAGCGCGGATTGGCCCTCTGGCTTGTCAATCACTGCCGTGACGTTCCTTGTGAGAGACGTGCGCGGATTGGCCCTCTGGCTTGTCAATCACTGCCGTGACGTTCCTTGTGAGAGACGTGCGCGGATTGGCCCTCTGGCTTGTCAATCACTGCCGTGACGTTCCTTGCGAGAGACGAGCGCGGATTGGCCCTCTGGCTTGTCAATCACTGCCGTAACGTTCCTTGTGAGAGACGAGCGCGGCTGCGCACTCCAGTAACTTTCCACACTCCACAGGTGCCGCATGCAATGTTTTTGTCAGGAGACAGGAGTAACAACTGCAGATTATGAGTTACCTGTGGTGAGTCTGACATAATGAATCCACTAACACGACACAGCGAATGCTGGTGGTAAACACTCGTGTTCCAATACTCGTGCACGAGTTTTGGGAGGCGTTCCCTCAAAATTAGCTGTGAAGGAGGGGGTTTGTTCTTACGCATGTGCTCATTTCAAAAACTCACTAACAGTCTTTGGATTCTCAGTCGACGAAAAAATCCTCTCTATCTCCTTTAAGTCAGGGCTCTGACTTGGCCACTCAAGGACAGCCCAGTCCGGGCTGAAGAGAAACACCCCCACAACATAATGCTGCCACCGCCATGCTTCACAGTACATATGGTGTGTTTTGGGTGGTGTGCTTGGTTTGCTTTTCGCCAAACATAGCGCTAAAAGAAAGAAGCCTTTCCTACAAAACTGCCACACTCAGTCTTGTTTGCGCTATACATAAACACACCTGGAAGACTCTGATGCCATCTGGCAAAAGGTGCTATAGTCTGATGAGACCACAATTGACCTTTTTGGACTGAACTCCAAGCACTATGCTTGGCTCTGACTTAAATCCGATAGAAAATCTGTGGATGGACTTGAAGAGAGCAATTCATTGCCGCTCACCACAGAATTTGACTGAACTTGAGCAATTCTGTAAGGAAGAATTAGCAAATGTTCCCCAATCTAGGTGTGCCAAGCTAGTACAAGCATATTCAAAACAAATAATGGCTGTAATTAAAGCAAAAGGTGGCTTCAAGGGACTGATGACTTTTCCAACCCTGTTATTCTAGTTTTTCATTTTAAAAAAAAATAATTTTCAGAACTGTTGCCTTTTTCTTTTCTTTTCTTTTTTGTTGTTATGCAAAATTTGTAAATAAAAAAGTTTTGATTTCAGGCTGTATGACAAATAAAGTAGCTATTCCCAAGGGGTATGATGACTTTCTATAGGCACTGTATAAACTCACAATTGCAAGTTATTAAGTCCAGTTCTGCGGGGGGAAAAGTCAGCTCACAATTCGGACATTTTCTCACAATTCTGATTTTATAACATGCAATTGCAAGTTTATATCATGCAATTCTGTAAAACTGCAATTGTGGAAAAAAATTTCAGAATTGTGAGATGAAAAGTTGCAATTACCTTCTTTTATTCAGTGGCAGAAACAAGCATCCATAAAGATTGCTAAAACTAAATTTTAAATAAAAATTAATTACAGCTACAAAGAAATATAAAAAAACCTACAAAAAAAAAAAAAAGCACACAACAAATCAAAATATGAATAAATACTATAATAGTTTATAAATAATGCTAATATTACACTGCATGTATAACTGTAATGAGGGTGAGTAAATGATGGATGAACTATCCCTTTAAGACTGAACTTTCCTGTCTCATAATTGACAACATTAAACTGACAAATGTTGGAGCCCCATATTAAGAAAGTAATACAATTTCATCCCTTACAGTGTAATTACATTTTTGATGATTACTCTCATATCTGTAGTTGTTAATTTTATTGCTCCGGTAATAAAACAAGGCAATATAGCTCAACAAATTGTGCAATCCATCATAAACTGATGACCTGAGAAAACAGCATACCTTGCTGGACTCTTTGCTTGGTTCACTGTACAGGCTTCGTATCCGACGGCGATCCATCAGCTTGTTGTCTGTGGCCTGAGGTTTGACCTGCTCTCCTTTAAAGGTGGCGCTGTAACTGGTCTCCAGGTTGGTCTTTTCCTCCACTAGGAGTTTGTACTGAGATTTGGCTTTGATGAGTTTCACTGGTTTGACATCTGTGTAAGCCTTGAACTCCGTTCTGGAAAAACAAACAAAGTCATTTTGAAAATTAATATTTTGTAATTATACATATACAAAAGGGTAGAGTAATCAAAAATTGTCAGAAGACCAATAACCTGGTCAACAACCATATACATATGCTTTATTTAGTTGACATCAATAGTTGAGGGTCTGGACTATTTAAAGAGGGTAAAGTTAATATTCAGCATCATTACTCAACCAAAACGGATGCCTTGTAAAGAAATCAGGACAAACAAATTGGGCCATTGAGGTGCATCTGTTTTATGACAGCTATATGCAGAGTGACTGTGCACAAAATGATCTGAAAACTAAAGAATGACTCAACATATTTCAGGGTGAAAAACCTCTCAGAGACCAGGAGGGAGGAAATTACACTGGTGACTGGTGATATTTTTCAAAGATCTTACCTTACATCTTGTTCTTAAATAAGGTTAATTGATAAAATCTTCTGTTTCAGAGGCTACATGGCTAATGATCTGACTCTATAGTTTTGTTTTTATGTAAAAATAGAAAAATACCCAATAATCAGTTCAGTGGATGGCAAGGGTTTTTCAATGACTGGTTCTCCAAAATCTCCAGCATTGTGTCTATGTACAATAACACACTAGCGCAAAAATTAACCTAGTGCAAAAAAGTAACATTGGTGAGACTAGAAGCTGCATTGGATTCAAGAGAGTTTCAGCCCATATTTACAGACCCAACAAGGGAGTCGATTTTGGGTACACGATCAATATCATGTATCATGTTCAAAATCAATATCGCGCGAACCAATCTTAGCCAATCATAACCAATCACATCCAATTATCGCGTGATGGAGGCATTTCCTCCTCTCACATGACTTTCCCCCATTCATTTTCAGTTATCCCCCACTAAACCCACAGCACACTTTAGGGGGTTTGTTAAAAGTCAATGGGCTCAGGGGAGGCACAAGAGACTCTGGCGTCTCTTTACCTGCTGGTGTCGCTTTCTTTAGAAAAAAAAGTGATTTATACACTTTTAATGTCACATTGTGTAAATAGTGACTATATCAATGTGAGTTTTTCAATGGCCGATGCTGATACCGATATGTAGAAAATGGCATTTCTGTTAATCAACGAATATGGTAACCCAGCAAACAGAGTGTTCCCCTAATGGTAGCAAATGGTTCCCATTTGTTGGTTTTTTAGGAACCAAACAATAACGTTCTAGGAATGTTCTTTGTTGGTTCTTTTTGGTAACCAAAAATGAGCCTTTCATAAAACATTGCACCTAAACAAAACATACAGAATGTTCTCTAATGGTTATTTTTATAATTTATTTTTATAAGCTAAACTTCCCAGAATGTTCTGTGAACCAAGAATTGTTAGCTAGGAATCACAATAATCTCAAAACAGCTAGATATTGTAGGATTATTATATATATTATTCAAATATCAGTCTATTAATAGAGTCTCTTAATAATAATAATAATAATAATAAAAAAATACATGACATGAATTTTCTTTCACCTACAGGCAATTTGATCAGGATTACTGACCCATCGGAAAGTTAATAACTGCATAAAAATGATACACAAAATGAAATATTTACCTATATGAGCTTCCAGATGTGACTTCCTGCTTAATCTGCCTGTTGAGAGCATCTGCAGCTGACCTCCTCTTTCCCTCCACTGGAACATTTTGCTCCATTTTGACCCCCTCTGACACGTGCTCTTTTTTGTCTAACTTCTTTCTCCTTTCTTTACTCTCTTTTTCATGCTGCTTTTCCTCGATCTCACATTTTTCCACACCGGTTTCAACCTCAGAAGTGGCCTGCTCCTGTTTGGAGAACTTGCCCTCGGCCTTACAGGGCGCAGCAGGAGTGGGTTTGGGAATCCACGGATGATCTCCTTTTTTCGGAATGGGCCACGGTTTATAATCTTTCTGGTACTGAGTCACGTTGTTGAAAGGGGTCTTTGATGGCTGATACTCATTTCTGGGTTTGCAGCTTCGTTCCGGACGAACACTCCAGGCTTTGAAATCCTCGCGCATCACAGAAGCGCCTGACCCATCTTGAGTTGATGATGCTGCGGCATCAGCAGCGGCGTGAGTCGCTCTGGCCAACGCCTCCTGCTGAGCGCTATGGGCAGGTTGAGCTTCTGTGGTGACCGGCTTCTGTGATAATATTGGTGTGGGTTGAGGGTGCAGATGTTGCACCTCGGCCACGTCTGAATACTTCGTGAAAACCAAAGGCACTGCAATGTCACCTTTGTCCAACTCACTCCAGAAGCGGTTGATGCAGCAAGCCCTGGTTATACAGGGCCATGCCATGATCGATAACGACGAGGCGAAGGCTTGAATCTGAAGAGAAACACTTCAGAGATGAGAAATACAATGCATAAAATCTAAATTCTGTCAGGACAGAGAGGCTTCTTCCTATTAATGCTCCTTGTGATGCGAGAAATCCTTCCAGACTCTTGAAATCCCCTGTAGCGTAGCGCACGCGCGTGCGCACTTCTCTCAGCAGCGGCTAAGTAATTTCGATGCGATTGTTTTCTAACAGTTACAAATAAAATATGCCTTTACAGTATAGCAAAGACACCCTCTCAGGCGACAGCTGTATGACCGAGACACCGCCCCGGTTCTTGTGTTTCCTCGGAAAACGCTCGTGATCTGCGGACTGAACTGTCACCTGCAGCCGTCAGCGTCTGGACAGCATCGGGTGGAGACGCCGCTCATTTAACCATTTCAACACTGACACACATCGCGGGTCCACCCACTGCTTCACCATTTCTGCCTACAAAGGGTACAAGATTCTTGAACTTGTTGATCTGAAGACCCGTATGTATATGTTGCATTGGTTACTTACTAGGGTCTAAAAAGAGTTGGTGGTATATTTTAGTTGAGTTGTCAACTATAAAAACACACCACAATACAGATACAACTGCCATATTTGATTCATGTAATATTAAAATGGTCTATTATTGATGCGTTAGTAAGATTGACCGTCTTAATGAGCACAATATGTGTAAACATGTGGGACAGTTATTGTAATCGAATGATTGTTATGATAAATGAATGATTATATAAATTATAAAATTGTTATTGTATTGTTTCCAACATTCTTGGGTAGCCTACAATTGACCAATTAAGCTAATTTTGACTCAGTTTCTCAGCAGTTACAATTATGACTATGAATAAAACACATGCTTTCACTTTAAAACTTTTTTAAATACGCTTTCCTAGTTGAGGGAAATTTACAAGTAAATTGGTTGGTCAGTATTTTCCCCCCCTCAGTTTGATTTAAATACAGTTTGGAAGATATTCTGTGAAATCTTGTGCTACAATTCCAATACTTACATGTGCTTTTGATGGGGTGAATATTGGACCCACCCTGCATTAATGAAACTACATCCAGTTTCTTTTGTTTCATTCATGCATGTGTATAACATACCATCTAGTGGTACATGCAATGATAGCAGTGTGTGTTGTGCATGTGTGTATTGTGTAACCCATGGGGTGGGGCACTCCAGCATGGTTAGCTCAATGCAGCTTATCCAGTGATGCTGGTGTGCTCTGCATCCTGCTAAACACTGTACGGCCAAATTGGAAAGTAACGCCTTACTTCAATTAAAATATCATGTCAGAAATTCCAGAAGTAGACTAAAAGTGAGGTAAAACCTGATATCAGAAACCGTAGTTCAAGCCTTTCAAAAGGAGTTTTTGGATGGGAGGATATAGCATGCACTCTTTTGTTTGGCCTGCTGTTCAGTATCCTCAGATTTCTGCCATTTTGCCTTTTCCTTCTAATCAGTAGGGGGATTAGACCGCATGACAATACAACAGTGTAAGTATTGCTGGTTTTTGTGTTTTAAATTCACATATGCATGTATGCAAATCCACTTGAATCTCCTTGTGTGCTATAAGTGCTGTCTATTTGAGATTTGTATTAAATCTGTAGCAGCCCTTTGGTGATTTTATGAGATTTTTATGATTTTATACAAATGCTGCTCTCTTGAGGACCGAAGTGGAATCAACTCTAAATACAAAGAGCAACAGATGTTTTTCATGCAATATAGTACTTAAACATTACTTTACAATTTATTTTATTTTATGCAATTAGAATTTGCATTGCAATTTGTTTTAGAACATTTACCAAATATTTGGTAAAAACATAATTTAAGTAGACAATGCAAACATTCTATGCTAATGTATAGCACATAAGGCCATTAATGACAGATGGCAGAAATGTAGTCACATGCGAAAAACACACCAATGGTTTCTCCATGTAAGTTCTTAACGAAAGTAGATAACCAAGAAAGAAAATAACCAACATCACAATGTAAGCCTGCCAAGGCCTAAACATTATAAATAGCGTAAGCATAATTGGTGACTTGGTCTTTCCATGTTAGCTCCTCATTGTCATGTATGCTGCATTAACTAACGTTAAAGGAACACTCCACTTTTTTTGAAAATAGACTCATTTTCCAACTCCCCTAGAGTTAAACAGTTGAGTTTTACCGTTTTCGTATCCATTCAGCTGATCTCCGGTTCTGGCGGTACCACTTTTAGCATAGCTTAGCATAGTTCATTGAATCTGATTAGACCGTTAGCATCACGCTTAAAAATGACCAAAGAGTTTTGATATTTTTCCTATTTAAAACTTGACTCTTCTGTAGTTAAATCGTGTACTAAGACCGACAGAAAATAAAAAGTTGTGATTTTCTAGGCTGATATGGCTAGGAACTATACTCTCATTCAGGCGTAATAATCAAGGAACTTTGCTGCCGTATCATGGCTGCAGCAGTGCAATGATATTACGCATCGCCTGTGAGCCCCTGCTTGCACAGGGAACGTGCCTTGCAACCATGGAGACGTTTGTGAGAGACGCTGCGTAATATCATTGCGCCTGCTGCAGCCATGATACGGCAGCAAAGTTCCTTGATTATTACGCCTGAATGAGAGTATAGTTCCTAGCCATATCAGCCTAGAAAATTGCCACTTTTCATTTTCTGTCGGTCGGTACACGATTTAACTACAGAAGAGTCAAGTTTTAAATAGGAAAAATATCAAAACTCTTTGGTCATTTTTAAGCGCGATGCTAACGGTCTAATCAGATTCAATGAACTATGCTAGGCTATGCTAAAAGTGGTACCGCCAGAACCGGAGATCGGCTGAATGTATTCGAAAACGGTAAAACTCAACTGTTTAACTCTAGGGGAGTTGGAAAATTAGCCTATTTTCAAAAAAAGTGGAGTGTTCCTTTAACTAATGGGACCTTATTGTAAAGTGTTACCAGGTCAATATATACAATAACTGCAATAGATTATGACTGTGGCAGTACAAAGAAATTACATCATTGTAGAAGACAGCATCAAAGGTGCTTTATTATATTTACACTTTGGACCAGTTTACACAAACACAAACTTGTCTTTAATAATTGATTTTCAATGTCAGTTTTGTCTGTTAATCAGTCCAGCTTCACACTAGACAGTCAAGCAAACAAATCAATGCAAGACCACTTTGTAAAATCGTATCTTTTTGATGGTCCTCACAAATGTAAAAATAGTACTATATTTCTCCAGGGGGGAAAAGATACATGAAAATAAAAAAATTGGCATCATGACGAAAAGCAAAGGGAGTACAGAACTTAATACATTTCCAGCTCAAATATTTTTGCAGTCAATACTAGGAGAGTCTATATGTTTTACTGGTTAATCACTCTCACTTTCTTCTGGGTAACTTTTTATATAACACTGAACCATTTCTTCCAGGTCTGTCTTTATATGGTAATTGATGTTCAGCACGGCTAGATTCTTACACCTTTGGTTTACCGCAGTGTCTGTGAGGTAAGCTTGTAACCGTCTTTGGGCAGTTTCACCGTGACTTCCATCAAGCTTCAGCACCGGCAACGTGGCTAATATTTTCAAAAACGCATTAACATTTGGGAAGAACTTCACATCGGAGTGCTGAAGGGTTTCGTGAATGGTGCACGGCAAGCTTACTTCCTTTCCTCTGTGTTTCCATTTTATCCTCCAACAATGCAGCTCAGCCGGCAATGTGTCTGGATGCGGAAGATCGCTCCTGTAAATGTCCGCATGGGACTCCTCGGAGGTATTGAACCTCATTTGGCCCATGACCGCAGGGACAAGAGACAAGCACTTGAGCGCCTTGAGATGATTCTCCGAGAAGATGTCCTTGACCTCCTGCGTGATGTACTCCATAACCGGCTGCGTAAGATACTCTTTAAAGAACGACTCAGCCTGTATTTCCATGGTCTCCACTGCCTGTTGCTTCCGAAGAAACAACCTCGGGACTCTGACCGGAATCTCCATTGCAGTTGCCAAACTGACAGCCTCTTCAAACCAGAATTCGTGGTATACTTCTAGATTGTCCGTTACCTCGTGCAACGAATGCAGTACTGCTGTTAGGCTGTTGGCAGCGAAAAACACATCAATGGTTTCTCCTTGTAAGTTCTTACCAAAAGCCCTCGTGAAAGACAGGGCGTTCTTCAAAATAACCAACGTCACGATGAACTCAAAGTCCGCCAAGGCCTCCGAAATGGCGTAAGCATCATTGGTGACTTGGTCGTTCCACTTCAGGTCCTCGTTGTCATGTATGCTGTCCATGCACAGAAGAAGCGGCTCCATCAAATCGACGGCCATCTCGAACACATTATGAAGATCGGTCCAGGTTGAACGTGAGCCCTCTTTGAGAGCGTTTTCTTTTTCCATGTTTCCTTGGCACAGAATGGAGATAGCATTATCGAGTTCGGTCTGCAACAATGGAGATGTTTTAAAAAACACATTCGTCTTTTTCAGGACCGATATCACGACTTGCACTCCAGTCAGCGGCATGCCATTAGCGAGATGAACATTAAGTGCACAGGTGGAAGTGGGCGTAATCACCGCCATGGGATATTTCTCCTTGAGGTGGGCAGCGATGACCTTCATCTTAGTCCCAAGTATACCAGATCCTGCATGTGCTTGTCCTCTGCAGTGTTCCATACTCAGGCCCCATCCCGTCGTCAACTGAGACTCCAATCTCTCAGCGACTGCAACCTCCTCTCCTTCAAACGAGAGGAACTCTATGAACTCTTCCCTTAGAGAGTTGGCTTGGTCTACAAAGCGCAGGAATACAGGCAGGTGTTCTCCCTCTGGGAAGTCCACTAACTCCCCTGTGACGATCGAAAAGAAGCGACATTCTCGGACTTGTTGAAGGATCTCTTCACGGACGCATCTCTCGCAGACCTCCAACATCTGCCTTTGCTGAACGGCCGGGCAATAGTCCTCATTAACAGCCACTGCCTCGAACCTCCTTCGAAGAAATTCATCGCCCGCATTGATACGGTTCTCAATCAGCGCTTGAAAGGTACCTGCACTAAAGAGCCGTTCCTCCTCCTTAGAGCGAATCTCATCTTCTCTTGCATTGCAACTGAATGGAAAGTTTTGCCTTCCTATCAAAACCATGACTTCAAACGAAGATCTTAAGAACTCTCTTAGGTCTTTTTGTTGGGGCGTAAGCTGAGGGACATCGTCTGTGGTCTCGCTGTCATCTTGAGCGTCACAGTCTTTTTTCGAGAGCAGTTGTTCAATTGAAGACTCCACTAAAGAGATAAAGACACAAACATTCAAAGGAATGATCTTTTTTTGCTGCATTTTGAATGAGTTGAAGGGTTAGTTCGCCAAAAAATGAAAATTCTGTCATTAATTACTCACCCTTGTGTCGTTTCACACCTGTAAGACTTTTGTTCATCTTTGGAACACAAATGAAGATGTTTTTTATGAAATCTGAGAACTTTCTGTCCCTCCATAGACAGCTACGTGACTACCACTTTGGTGCTTCGAAAAGTTCACAAAGAGATCGTAAAACTAATCCATATGAATTGAGTGATTTAGCCCAAATTGTCTGAAGAGACTCAATTGCTTTATATGATGAATCAAAGTTTTATTCACATATAAACATTCATCAGCTCGCACATCAGTTGTGGTAAACGGAAGCTTAAGCATGTTCATTTGACGTGTGCGAAAACCAAATGAGGTTCATTCTCGTGTGTTACACAGCATGTTTAAGCAAAGTCCCTTTACGACAAGTCATTTCACTCGGCGGCCATCTATGAAATGCCTCTCGGGCATCCTGGGCATCATGCAATCTCTTTGAATGGGGAAACATCAAATTCTTAAACTGTTCGCCAACCTTACAATTAAATTTCATATTTGAAATCACCAATGAAATCTGACAACAGCTGTCTTATAAATGTTTTATCCAAACGCTCGAATCATGACAAAAAACTGTATTTTTTAGGCTGGATCAAGGTAATGCGCATGTGCAGACCTAAATGTGCGTCTCTTCTGCCATGTTTCAGAGGCGCGCGTCTGACTGTTTCTATAGAAACCGGTGCTTCTAACGGCTGCTGCAGTGACGCGATGACTTTACCAGTAGGCGATTGGCTCTTTTTTAGAAGGCGGGACTTATTCCGCCATTTTGCGCGTTACACTTTCTCCCATTCAAAACAATGAGTGACACATCTTGTGTTATTCTATAGTCTTTGATTTAAGCTTCCGCAAGAGATTTATTCTCGCGCATCAATCAGGTTCAGTTGAGCTTCTGTTTATGTTCGCTGATCAATGTTTATATGTGAGTAAAAGCCTAAATTAAAGGGATAGTTCACCCAAAAATGAAAATTTGATGTTTATCTGCTTACCCCCAGTGCATCCAAGATGTAGGTGACTTTTTTTCTTCAGTCGAACGCAAATTATGATTTTTAACTGCAACCGCTGCCGTCTGTCAGTCGAATAATAGCAGTAGATGGGAACTTCAACTATAACAGTAAATAAAACTTGTTTAGACAAATCAAAATTAAAACCTGAGGCTCGTGACGGCACATCAATGTCCTAAGACACAAAACGATCGGTTTGTGCGAGAAACCGAACATTATTTATATAATTTTTACCTCTAATACACCACTATTTCCAACTTCGTTCAGCTTCCTGTTAGTGAGGTCAAAAAACGCGTTGTGATGACGGAAGTATACATATACTTCAAGGAGCACGAGACATCACTTCCGTTGTCAGAGCGCGATCAGACCTCACTAGCCGAAGCTGAACGAAGTTGGACATAGTGGTGTATTAGAGGTAAAAAATTGTATAAATACTGTTTCTCGCACAAACCGATCGTTTCGTGTCTTAGGACATTAATGTGCCGTCACGAGCCGCAGGGTTTAATTTGGATTTGTCTATGGAAGGTTTTTCGACTCTTATTGTTCAAGTTCCCAATCACTGCTATTATTTGACTGACAGACGGCAGTGGTTGCAGTTAAAAATCATAATTTGCGTTCGACTGAAGAAAAAAAGTCATCTACATCTTGGACGCCCTGGGGGTAAGCAGATAAACATCAAATTTTCATTTTTGGGTGAACTATCCCTTTAAATCTGTTCATCATATAAAGTGATCAAGTCTCTTCAAAAAAATTTGGGCTAAACCAATTCATATGGATTAGTTTTATGATCTCTTTGTGAACTTTTCGAAGCATCAAAGTGGTAGTTGTGTAGCTGTATATGGAGGGACAGAAATCCCTCATATTCCATCAAAAAAAATCTTCATTTGTGTTCCGAAGATGAACAAAAGTCTTACAGGTGTGAAACGACTTGAGGGTGAGTGATTAATGGCAGAATTTTCATTTTGGGGTGAATTAACCCTTTAAGCAAAGAATAACTGACAATGAGCCATTGAATTATTAGAAAATAATTGCATTTATATGAAAGAAGAGGGAGCGCGTCAGCAGTGTGATATAAGACGTGAAAGTAGCGCAGCTTTCGGTCACCAAAATGAGCAGAGTAATATAAGCATTGCCACTGATGACAGTAAACATTTAAAAAATATCTGACCGCTGAATGTTGCAACTGAGCAATCAGAGTCAACTATTCCAGAGAGTCATAATCAATATAAATCAACTATATCTTACTTACATCGTCTTTCTTTGATTTTCCGAACCTCTTCATCTGTCTGAGAAAAACAGGAATGTAAAGTGTCATTTTATATGAAATGTTAACTGTACAATTACTTTAGTAAAGTACACTTGCAGACGTGGACAAAATTGTGGTACCCTTGGTAAATATGAACCAAAAAAATAAATCTGAATTAATTAATCCTTAAGACTTTTTTTTATTATTCACAAGCTTTTTTCACAGGCTTTTTTGCTCATTTTTACCAACAATTTTGTCCACGTCTTTATATAAGAATCATACGTAACACTTTACAATAAGGTCTTTTGTTAACATTAGTTAATGTATTAACTAACATGAAATAACAATGAGCAATACATTTGTTACATTACAAATATATTAATGTTAGTTTATAAAAATACAGTTGTTCATTGTTTGTTCAGTGCATTAAAGGAACACTCCACTTTTTTTGAAAATAGGCTCATTTTCCAACTCCCCTAGAGTTAAACAGTTGAGTTTTACCGTTTTCGAATCCATTCAGCCGATCTCCGGTTCTGGCGGTACTACTTTTAGCATAGCTTAGCATAGTTCATTGAATCTGATTAGACCGTTAGCATCGCGCTTAAAAATGACCAAAGAGTTTCGATATTTTTCCTATTTAAAACTTGACTCTTCTGTAGTTAAATCGTGTACTAAGACTGACGGAAAATAAAAAGTTGTGATTTTCTAGGCTGATATGGCTAGGAACTATACTCTCATTCAGGCGTAATAATCAAGGATCTTTGCTGCCGTTCCATGGCTGCAGCAGGCGCAATGATATTACGCAGCGCCCGTGAGCCCCTTGTACAGGGAACGTGCCTTGCAACCATGGAGACGTTTGTGAGAGACGCTGCGTAATATCATTGCGCCTGCTGCAGCCATGGAACGGCAGCAAAGATCCTTGATTATTACGCCTGAATGAGAGTATAGTTCCTAGCCATATCAGCCTAGAAAATCACAACTTTTTATTTTCTGTTGGTCTTAGTACACGATTTAACTACAGAAGAGTCAAGTTGTAAATAGGAAAAATATCGAAACTCTTTGGTCATTTTTAAGCGCGATGCTAACGGTCTAATCAGATTCAATGAACTACGCTAAGCTATGCTAAAAGTGGTACCGCCAGAACCGTAGATCGGCTGAATGGATTCGAAAACGGTAAAAATCAACTGTTTAAGTCTAGGGGAGTTGGAAAATGAACCTATTTTCAAAAAAAGTGGAGTGTTCCTTTAACTATTCTTAACAAATACATAATTGTAATAATGTATTAGTAAATGCTGAAATTAACATTAACAAAGATTAAAAAATGCGGCAGAAGTGTTGTTCATTCTGAGTTCATGTTAACAAAAGTAGTTAACTAATGAAACCGAAACATACAATAACAACTGTGCTGATTTATAATGTTACATTTACTGACTTATCACCAACAATGTGAAATATGATACTTTGTTGTAAAAAAAAAGAACTTATTATTATGTAGATTAAATTAAAAAGAAGTAATGTAAGAGATTCAAAAGAATACACAATGATAGAATATGAATGTTTATGAGAACACCTGAAACAAAGAGAAAGTATTCTACCAGAACTTTGATGCGTTTGCGATGTCTGCTGTGAGGATTTGCGAGGTGGCTGGTTAAATCAAAAATCGTGGGAATAGCAGTGTCCCTTAGTACTGTCCTGTAAGGGCTCTGAAAAACACATGTTAAAAGAATATGATAAAACATTCAGAGTAATGTTGAATAACTTGTCATTTTTAAAATAACAATTATGAAGTACAAATTTTGCATTACAGTTTTGCATATCATGGCTGGTTCAAAGTGCTTTGCACACAGCCGGTAGTGCTTGTTCAGCTGATCAGGAGTTTTCTCCTCCAGATCTGCACGCCGACAGTTCTCCACCCACAACCTACATCTGTGCAAATAAACAACAAAGCGTGTTAAGATTTATGAAATAAACAATTGACTCATCTCTTGCAAAACACTGAACATTGCTGAGTTTGACATTTATACAGAAATGTTCTGTTGATGTTGTTGATTAAAACTACTGCATGTTTTTCTTCCCTTTCAAATTACAAATCTGGATGTTTTGGCATTTAAAATTGTGGCAGATTATGATTTAAGTTATTTTTAAGAGGCAAACACCTGAAAGAAAACACATTATAACAGTCATATTTAATATATTCTTAAGTTAATATGAGCTACACTACAAGCATATAGAAGGATCTCATATATTCAATATGAAAATCAGTTTAGTTGAAGGTTAAGAGCAGAAGAACTGAAATACATTTCACAAGCAAATGTACTGTTTTCACCACCTTCACCAGGTACTAAACTGACGAGTTATTCACAAAACATTTCAGCAAATTACATCCCATCCACGCAGACAGACGTGTAAATAAGAGAAGCCTCGTTATTCGCACTGATAAATGTCATTTTATGTCAACATGCACTCAATATCTCCACTGAGAAATCATCAGTAACTTGCAGGTGCAACTTTGGCTTTCCTTTCCCAGGGGGAATTAGTTTCATATCAGTCGTCAGAATAAATTAACGGCATGTAAACACAAAACGGCAGTGATAATGTTATGAAGCTTTTTTAAAAAGTCATACCTCTCCGGATCCCTTGGAAACCTAAAGAAAGCTAAATCGGACTGAGTGCTTTTCCTGGTACAGTTCGGAGCGGCACAGAAATTTGGCATTGTGCATTGAATGTCTGACGAAAACCTTTCCACACTATATTACTTATAATGTCATTAATATAATAGTTGCAACATTACAGAAATGAACAAGGCGCGCAAGTATGAAGCTCTAGTATTGTTAGCGTGCCAACCCACAATGCATTTCGTTTCGATCCCATAATGCACCAGCCATCTGAAAGCAGGAGCGATTTACGAATCGAACTTTTGAGTCAGATCGTTTAGTGAATCTTTTGAACCGGTTCACAAAACCGGCCTGAATCGGTTCTCGAGTCTAAAACTCTTATCTCATTGGTTGCATTTTAATATTTTTAATCCATAATCTGTACCTTCGTATGTATGCGCTCCGTTGGCATGGAGATTAATTGTGGATGAAATATAAATGTATGTTAGATTTGATAGGGTCTGTGCTTTTTTGACTTTTTTTTACATTTTACCTCAATAACTAACAACACAATTAACAACAATAATTAAAATAACTCAATATTTTCTTGTACCCATTTCTTTTTTTTTTTTTCTTTTTTTTTGAAACAACTCTAAGGTTAATCTTTCTACATTTTTAACAGTTTATAAAACTCATCTTACAGAAATACAGTGTCATTATTCAGTTAAATTTAGTTAATTTGTTTCTTTTTAAAGCAAATCGGTAGACTGAATAATCTTCATAATGCAGCTTTTACGCAGCCTCATATCCAAATAAATAAATACTTGGATTTGAAATAATAGTTTTTCAGTATCCTTGTTGAGATTCTGTGACAGGATCCTGTCCCTTCGCGCTCATTAAAGCCGTGAATCCTGTAGATGGCAGCAAAGACCGGGTATTTTTAATTAAAAGCTCCTTTTCTCAATTTGGTCCTACTGCAGAGCCAAATGAGGTTCAGCTCCACCTCTGTGAACCTAAATTAGGTTTAGGGATAGGGTTATGGGTAGGGTAAGGACCGTAATGATTACACATTATTACACAATCTTTAGAGGTAGCTAGGCTACTAAACCTACCCCCAACCCTAAATGAAAGCAGTCTCTATGCTTTAGGATCTATATTTAACATCGTTAGAATACCTCAATTCTAAAGACTCCAGTTTTACTTAAAAAGAGCTGTCAATATGCCGGGATGGACCGTGAGATTTCGTAACTACGTCATGACGTAAAGAATCAAAGAATCTGAACCGATTCTTTGAAGCTAACTGTTCAAAAGAACCGATTCCGGATTTTCATCACTAATAATCTCTACGATAAATAGGCTATTTAAACAGCTAAATGTTACGCGTAGAGACGCTAAAATATACTATCATAAAATCACATTTTACCGCGTTATACAGATTACAAAATAGGATCTCTGCAATGTAGTTGAACTGCATTGCTTGCATATTAAATATATAGTTTTCGTAATTAAACTCTGCGAATTGCATCCATAATTCAGCACGGACACATTTATATTTAACGCTGTGAGCTCGAAGTGAATTTATGCCTTCATAGAAAACATTGGGCTCGTCCGGGATTTGAACCCGGGACCTCTCGCACCCGAAGCGAGAATCATACCCCTAGACCAACGAGCCGCGCATCAAATATAGTGAAGACCGCCTCATAAACAATGAAATATAAGTTCACCTTATATTACTATGCTTTAAAGCTTGATGGCCTAATATCTGTCGAAGATTTATTTATATGTACGGTTTATTAATTTGCGTGTAATTCGATAATCTACAGCAAGTCTTTTAACACGTAGGTAAAGAGATCTCTTCAGCAGTCCTCTAGCTTAGACATGTAGTGTTGAAGCAACAGGCAATTGAATAAAGAAAAAAAGCCAAGAACGCGTCAATTAAGTTATTTTTTATATATCATACATAAGACTGTTTGAATATAATACAAAGGGCATTTTCATATACACAGCAAAGTCTTGACTAGATCTTACAATCTGTGGACACTTATCCTTTTTCCCCATGCTGTTCAATTATATAGTGCATGTTGCATGAAAAGGGTCAAGAAAATCTGAAAAGAAAAACAAATATCAAAAGGCAGAAGAATGCTGAATTCAAATCCATGATCTTGTGAATCAGTGACATTTAATGCATTTAAGAGAAAGGGAAGAAACAGACCTAGCAAACCATGAGCATTATAAAAGTGTGGACATACATGCGTCATACCCTGTGAAAAGATTCTTTCGGTACAAGTTATAAGCCCTACCTTTAATGTTGTCCTGTTGAAGTCAAATGCCTCAGACTAAAAGCAATTTTGGTCCAATGACCAAGTAAGACAAGAAGAGTAAAAAAAAAAAAAAAAAAAAAAATTCTAAATAGGTAAGCAAAAACATGGCAATGTAATTGACATACCAGCAGGAGCAATGTAGTGAGTTCTATACTTCCTTTATTTAAAAAAATATAAATATATACATAAATTCTATTTCAACTATTAAAAAGGGGCTGCATTTCATGAAAACTGCGCTAAATCAGATCTCATTTAGTAACAGCTGAAACAGGTGCACTCTTTAAAAGTTTCTGTCATTTTTAGATTTTGATTTTTGGAATGTTTATGTTAACGTCAGCAAACTGCATTCGAATGTTTATATAATATATAAACACTTGTATATCCAGCTAACATTCAGGTAAACCTTCTTTCCGATTACCACTAGCCGTTGTGAGATTTGTAAATATATACCAAAACATGACTCTGGCTGAAAGTGATGTCTTCGCGAAAGGAAAATCTGCACACACTTTCTGACAGGATACTGTCCTACTGTCTGTAAAGGACTGCTAGATTGAGAGAAGTAGCAAACAGGGTTTCTTAGAAGAATTGAGACAAAGTGAGAAGCTAGGTGGTGGTGGGAGGGAGGGGGGGGCTCACAAGCTCTAATATACGAATCAGAGTGAGCATAGCTATCCTTAACATGACTGAATAGTGACTATAAACATTTATCCTCTTCAGACCAACATGCATGTGCCCAGTGTCTGTGTGGCAGCACGTCACCTCTAGTTTCCCTTTGAATAGTACATCTGAGGCAAGCATCAAACCAATCACTTGATAACAAATTCAACTCAGACTCAGAGGTCACAGTAGCTACAGTAGACTGCCTGAATAAATAAATTTAAGTAGCCACTCAGATTTAAAAAGGTAGAAATTAGCATGTTCATCAAATTAGGTATAAAAGGCAGTATCACTGACTGATAGACCAGGTAAATACAAAACAAAACACTTTTCTCTCCTCAGAATAATTTGTGATCCCTCAGCTACTCTGTAGCCTGCAGAGTAACCGTCAGAGTCCCTTCCCTCCCCTTGACAGGAAAAACAAATGAAAAAGGTAACAAATCAGGGAGGTTTATCCATATAATTTCAGTATTTTGTTAACATTAAAATAAAGTAGTTCAGCAAAAGTTCCAGTTTGAGAGTATACAGACTAAAATGGACTTTGATGAACCTTGGGCTGAAGTGGTGAACTGCTACATTATTTCTTACAGACACCTAGTGCTATAAAAAACAACTGCTTTGGTATATCAAAAGAAAGAGGAAGGGAAAAAAAAGACACTAATAAAGAAGAAAACCTAATTTGTGTAAAATTCACAGCATAATTCAAGAGGAGAAAAAAGGCAGTCACATAAACCTCATTACATATCTTCTGTGTTCAACACAAAGAGGCAAATTTATGCAGATGTTTTTCCAATGGGAACCACATGCTTGACGGGAAATAAAATTAAAAAAAAAATGAAAAAAGTAATAAAAGACAATTAATGGGAATGAATACCTTATGTGAAATCCCACTTCGGCAATTTTAGGAAGTAATGTTAGGGACGTTTGAACAAGACCCTGCAATTTGGAGTCCCTTAAATGAGAAATCTTTGCTAAATAAAGGCCTCTGAATAACCATTCTCGTTCACCTTCCCTAACCAATTAAGGACTCTTTAAATGTTAAAAATAGAGGACAGCCATCATCTCTATTTAATGATAAAGTCCAGCTCCTTTTCAGTCAAGGTCCAAAAGTCATAAGGCCAAAGGGTTCTCAACAGCAGCCCCAGATCCGTCTGGATCCGGATCTGTTCCCCTCGTCACATCTCCTCCTCCTCCTCCTCCTCCTCCTCCTCAGTTGCTGTACGTAGTCGAAGCGGCCCGGTCTGAAGAGTACTGCACCTGCCTGTCTCGGGCCTGTCTAACAACAGCTCCTCCCCGCCGCTATAGGCCAGCGCTCACCACCGGAGCTCCGCAGCTTTGTGCCCCCTCTTGAAGAGTTACACGATACCGACAACACGAAATATCACTGCAAGTACTGCTTCCTTGACACGCTACAGGTTTAAACACACAGCTCTTTAGAGAAGTTTCACTTAAAGGGTAAATAAAAGAACGACCAGCCAAATTATAATGTCCAATGTCTCACTTGTTTGAACTAAACAAATGTTTTGCATTGCTTTACATATAAAAAGCTGTACGACAGCTCACAGCTCTGAAATGCTCACTGTACTGAACAAATTAAATTAAACAAATCTCCTAGTTTCCAATGTAACAGATGGTAAATAAGTACTGTATGCAGGTGAGTGAATTGGCAGATGGATGTCTCAGTTTCACTATGGTTATTTGCAGTATTACTAACTTATCTAGAAATCGACAACGTAAAATGATGGAAATACATATATACTTTTTAAATACTCTTCAATTTGTAGCGGTTCAGTGATATCTCCCCTCAGAAGTGAGCAGCTTTTATTCTCTATGCACCTTTTGAAAAACAGGAGAAAATGAAAACACCACCATAAAAAGGAAGAAAAAAACAAAACAAAACAAAACAAGAAATAAAAAAACAAAATTCACACAGAAAAACAAACCCATTTCAGCTAAAGTCACGAGCTGGCCATCGAGCTCTGCTGAACACAGACTCCAGTCATTGGAGAATCTTCCCTATCAATGCCTTGTCTCATGCCCAGGTGTCCCTCTGCTATAAAGTGACCAGGTCCTGTGTTTGTGGCAACAGGGTACGTGGGATGTCCAGCCATACCAGTCTCTTGGCGAGGATTTGAGAAGGCACCCAAACCCATACTCATACTCATACTTCCATTTTGGCTAAAGTCCAGGGTGTTGGCAGGAAGCTGGCGGAGCTGGTAAGCCTGGTTGCCTTGGTTTCCTGTGGAAGAGGAAGATGTGGAGGAAGAGGATGCAGAGGAAGACAGGGATGTCATGGACAGATGACCGTGCACCACCTCCATGGAATCCTGGGTGGAGGCGCTGTTGGTGGGCGAGTTGTAGAGTCGCGGCCGTGGTCGCGTTGCTATGACCTGTCCGTGATGGTGATGATGGTGATGGGGGTGCAATGCCTTGGGATGCTGGGGAGGCACATGAAAAGTGGTTTCCTGGACTGGATGAGTCTCTACAGTGACAGGTTCTGGTCCTACGATTCCAGGCCATACTACAGGGGGATGATAAGGCTGTCTCGCCTGCACAAACAAGAGAAATCATAAAGAAAGAAAAAAAACTTTATCTTGAAGGCCAAACTTTGAAAGAAGCAACTAACGATTATTTTGGTAATTGATTAGATGGACAATTATTTGTTCAATTAATTGGATAAAAAAAAATATATATTTTTTTTTATTGATAAAATGCACTATTCCACATCCTGCCCAATGCTGTCCTTCAAACAAATGTGCATTAACAAATATAAAGCGACAAGAATATTTTTGGTGCGCCAAAAAAATAAATAAATAACTACTTATTTAGTGATGGCTGATTTCAAAACACTGCTTCAGGAAGATTCGGAGCACAAATGAATCATGATTCAGATAGCGTGTCAAACTGCCAATGGCTGAAATCACGTGACTTTGGTGCTCCGAACAGTTTTTTGTGCTCTGAATCTTCCTGAAGCAGTGTTTTGAAATCGGCCATCACTAAATAAGTTGTTATTTTTTTTTTTTTTGGCGTTCCAAAAATATTCTCATCGCTTTATAATATTAATATTGAGCCACTGTAGTCACATGAACCGATTTAAATATGTTTTTAGTACCTTTATGGATCTTGACAGAGGAAATGTCATCGCTCCCTATGGAGGCCTCACTGAGCCATCGGATTTCAACTAAAATATCTTAATTTGTGTTCCGAAGATTAACAAAGGTCTTGCGGGTGTGGAACAGCATGAGGGTAAGTAATAAATGACAGAATTTTCATTTTTGGGTGAACTAACCCTTTAACGTCCAACAACAGACTTTTCAGCAAAATGAATATTTTTGCACTGAATTTCAATTATCTCCCTCTCTAATGTGCCCTATCTGTTTGATGCGCATGCACACGCCAGCTCTCATTCAGTAAAGATTGAAGTTTAACGCATACGGTCAGGACGAGCCTTCATGCAAAATAAAAATACTTGTGAATTTGTAATGCTTACAAATAAAGACATAACTGTAAAATGAATGTTTTGCGATGAGGAAACATAACACACATTGAACAGCACATGCATCTGTCAAAGCGCCTGAAACCATGTTAAACACTATGCTAATGCATTAGCTTCAAGCTTAAAAGAAAATTCTCATGATTTGGGCAGCTTGGATTCACATACCTTCCTCACAGTAGCTCATTCTTTTTACTCCACTATTTTTAGATGCATTCTGTCCATGGAAACACGTTATTCAGTGCTGTAATTTGACGCGACTGGCAGAAGTTTTCCGTGCACGGTGGGCAGACGCGACAAATTGATAATTACAGTCGTAGTCGATGATCTTCATTATCGATTTTAATCGATTAGTTGTTGCAGCCCTACTTTAAATTCCTTTAACTACTTGACAAGATATGCCAGGGGGCTCACCTGAGGGCAAAGGTTGTCACAGTCTATGGCTGGCATGGCTGTGCCAAAATGCCCACCGCTGTGCCGATGGTGGTGAGTTGGATCGGATCTTGCTCTGCCACTGGTGCTTGTTCCAGACGATCCTCCTGAAGCAAAGCAAAGGAACTGTGGTAAGCATTAAAGAGTTTAGAGACAGATACCAGAACAGAATAAAACATAGAAGAACCTGAGCTTGAGGATGTACTAGAAGTGGTCCCTGATGACTGCGACTGCTCAAGTGCAGGACTTGTTGACACACTACTGCTTGTATTGGTTCCTTCATCCGTCGTCTTCTTGAAGAAACTGTGCTGGAGGGCATAGTAGGGCTGAATTCGCGTCTTGGGGTCATAGTCTAGCATTCTGAGAATGAGGTCCTTGAACTTCAAGTAGTCAGCTACTGCGTGGCCAGATTCTCCAGCCCGACGACCGCCTGGTCCACCACATTCCACTCCCAAGATGGCATGGAGCTTTCGAGATGCCGGAGGTTTGTACTGCTCACAAAAAAGCAGAGACACGTTGTAGCACTTACAATAATAACAAGCAGTCACACAAAAGCTACATAAAAACTTTACATGATAATGATTATACTTCAAAATATCAGTAACACATACCCTTTTCCCATCTTTGGTCTTCTTAATACTCCATGTGCCATCTGACAACTTCTCAAAAAACTTCCTGGCTTTTGGTGCTAGGTCCATAATGTGATTGGGTGGGATCCCAAGTACTTCAACAATTTTGTTCATTTGGTCCACCTATTGGGGTATCATTTAAAAAATAATTTATGTCAGACTATTTTTTACTATAACACTCAATTTGAATTAGGTAGAATCATCCGCAATTAACTACGGCATGACTCCCATATTCTGTAACACATTCAACAAGAGATTTAGGGCAGTGGATCTCAACTGAGGGGGCCTCAGCAAACTTCAAAGGGGGCCTCAAGATGACTTAAAAGTATTTAAAATGAAGACAAAACAAGCTTTAAAATAATACCAAACAACTAAAAAACCCCCAGAAAAAACAAGATATTATTATTATTATTATTTTAAATAATTTTTTTCTTTGAACATTTACATTTAATTATTTAGCAGACGTTTTTATCCAAAGCGACTTAAAAATGGGGAGAATTTTTAAGAATTATAAAAGTGAGATTTTAAGATCTGGTAAAGTTATAGAAAATAACCTTATAACTCCTTGGGCATTTTATACATTTTATTAACATACATTTTCTAGCTATGCCAAGCTCTAAAATATTTTATCAGGTAGTAATTGAGTAAAAAAAATATATTTTTAAATTTTAATTTAATTTTTTCCCCCCTTAATCCTGGTCCAGTAAATCACAAACAACTAGAAAAGTCATGGGGCTTTCAAATATTGTTATGGACAATGGCCTACGGATGTACTCCCAGATTTAAATGTAGTTGTCAGTCCTAAATCTTTAGATGCATGGTGCTTAAGGATACAGGGAATGTTATGGAAGTACATTAGTAATAATAATCATAATTATCATTAATAACCAATAATATTTCATATAGCTCATTACCTCATTTGCTCCGCTAAAGAGAGGTTCTCCTGTATGCATTTCCACCAGAATACATCCCAGAGACCACATGTCTATGGCCAGGTCATATGGCATTCCCAATAACACTTCAGGGGAGCGGTAGAATCGACTCTGGATGTACTGATATATCTGATGTAAGAGGAGGAATAACAGTAATCGGTAACAATTTGACAATGACCACACAGTTCTTTTTTTTAACGCTCTCCACACAAGCAATAAATAAGGCGATTCACAATACCCTTTGTCCCAGTTGGCAGGAGCTCCCAAAGTCCACTATTTTGATGGCACTTCTCTTGGGGTTACATAGCAGGATGTTCTCTGGCTTTAGGTCACAGTGGATGATGCTGAGCTCAGGTGTAGCAAGAAACAGAAGTGCTGTACACAACTGCTGGGCAAACTTCCGTGTCAGATTCAAAGAGACACCTCTGAAGTTCGTATTTCGTAACAAGTCATATAGATTGTATGACAACATTTCAAATACTAAGCAAAGATGATTCCGGAACATGAAGTGCCGTTTCAAGTGTACTGAGGAAAAAAAAAAAAATCATTAGTTTTTGAATTGAAGGAATGCACCGTGTGTAAAGATTTTGAAACAAACACAAATAATTGAACAGGTTACTTACCTATATAGTATTTCATCTCTGTGTCATGTTTGTTCATGAGCTCGAGAAGCCGTACTTCAATTTGAGCTTGATTCAGAAAGGCCTTCTTGTTCTTGATGATCTTAATTGCTACCCACTCTTGCTCAGCTCGGTCGTAAGCTTTTACAACCTAAAAAACAATGTGTCAATTACTTTCATAAGACAACAATTTTAAGTTTTGTTCCCTAATAAGAAATCTAAACTACTCTGAAAAGTTGATTACATGTGGCTTTTGCTTTCAAGGTCCAAATCATTAAGCCTCTGATTCATCATGGCAAAAGTTTATAATATGCCTATTTCTTACCATTTATAATCTTGAAAAAAGTTTTTTTTCCTCTTTTCCCCTTCACAAAATAAATCTGAAGAGACTGAAGACAGCATACCTGTCCAAATGACCCTTTTCCAATTAAAGAGTCAATTTCATAGCGGTCCATCCATTTTTCCCCATTCTTGACGATGTAGTCGTAGTTCTCATCATCATAGCCATCATTAAAGACTTTTCTTTCTTTCTTGTGGCTGGAGTCCTCACCTTGACCCTGTTGATGCCGTCGTTTCTTTTTTGCATAATACACCTTTACAAAGGAGTGAATGCAAGTTTCACAGTATCAGTCTCAAATACTTGAGCATTGTTGTGCTCATAACTTTTTCATTTATTAGTCTGAGAACTTCCTAAAAGACTTTTCATAGGTACCTTCTCATCTAGTATTCTAATTTTGTTCTTTATTACTACTTTTCATCTTTATTTAGTGCTTAGTTACTACTGCAAGGACAGTGATCTGGCAAAATACAGACGTAAGACTAAAATGAAGAAACTTTACCTCATTGATGTGTTTGTAGGTTTTGATCAGGTCAATGGAGAGCTTCCTCAAAGGAGCTAAAGTGGGGTCACGAAAGCACTGGGGCATGTGCCTCTGAAATAAAACAAGCGGCAACACATATAGATTTAATGGGTGATATTTATATGTATTAAACTTTTGTCTAAGAGCACAAAGGCTAGGCAAGGTAAAAGTAACAGGAAGAATTAATTTTACTAAGTGCAATAATTGAGCATATTCGATCCACGATGCAAACAAAAACTAAGTACATAAACAGGAGTGGAGCATTCAGTACCTGGCTGGCAGTGAGTGCTTGTGTCTGATCACTGTATGGCAGTACAGTGACAGACTGGTCTGTACTCTGCTGGTGACAGTCACTGTACTGCTGGTGCGAATGAGGCATGGGAGCAGCCATCTGAAGACCAGCAGCATGGAAAGAAAGAGAGGGTGCAAGCCGGACAGACGAGGGTTTGCATGCTGAGGTCTCTCCCCCTGGAGGAAATTTAAGCTAAATTAGTGTGTGTTAGAACAAAATTCTCCTCTCTCCCTGTGATCTTTTGAATCGCAGACCTCTTTCAGGTTAATAAGACTATCCTTTTCTCTCTGTTTTAGCAGAGAAACCCCATCCCTGAGATTTTAATGTAACCAAACTGAAGCATAGGCTTATAGCACACTAGAACTAACACAAAACAGGGTAGAAAGCAAATATATATTTGTGTTTTATCATTAGGAGTAAATGCCAGACAAATCAAGGCACTAGCAATTCAAGCAAAAAAAGCAAAAAGACATAGAATCAAATAATATAACTGTAAAGAAAAGAAAAATACAACAGTTCTCATCCATTTCTAAATAAAAAGAGAAAAGACTGCAGTGCAAATTTCAAGTCAAGTGCAAAAAATTTTGGTCAGAAATCTGTCCTCTTTTAGCTGTAAATTGTGATAATTATAAGAAGCTTGCTCATATATCAGCATCTCTTGCCAGGCAACACAATGCACCACAGCCACACAGAATCCCACCACTATTCAGAATCCCAGCAACAGCACCTAATTAGCATAGCCTATCACCAAGAAGATACAGTGTGATTTGGCAAGCCCATCAATGTTCAAGCCAATCACAGAAGAGTATGCAAATAGCCTACTTTTGTTGCCAGGGCAGAGCTGCTCCCATTTTCCAATAAGAAAACAAGAAATAAACAAGAAATAAAATTGAACTTTGGCACACTTAGATGAAGCATCCACCACATTGGAGCCTGACAGCAAAATAGCAGCTCAGACCCCACTCATGGTGTAGGAGCAGAGAATGATTCAGCTGACCTAACTAAGGCAGGGCAAAGAATTCATGTGATCCACTAAATATTAGAGGATGGAAACACTTCTACAGCCTCAAACACAACCATTTCCAAAGATTTAAGACAAAAGTCTATGAAATAATAATACATATTTCACAGCACATTTTACATTTGCCAATAAAAACATTTAACATTGCCGCTATACTTAAAAAAAATACAGTAAAATATTATGCAGATGCTTTTTTTTGCTGTTCTGCTACGTACATTTCTCAATATAGGCCTGATGATTCATGTTATCAAGGACTGCATGCAATTCAACAAGAGAAAAATGATGTATGTCAGTGTACAAATAGAAACAACATTACATTCTGCACCATATAAGTCCCTCTAAGTGTATATCTAGTGCTGTTTCTGTGTGATTTATAAGCTGCCTTTATTATTCAAGGAATAAATGCAACATTTTGTAAGAATCTATAGGCCTGTATTAAAATTGTAAAGTTGGTAGCATACAAATTGTCAACAAGCCTTTTGCAAATATAAATGTTTAAGATTACCCTCAGCAGTATATATTTTACTATTCTGCATGTCACTGAAATTTTACATGTGCACAGTACTCAGATGGACATTTATATTTCTGAATCTGATTAAACTATAAAAAAGAAATATGAAATTATGTTTACTTCAGTGTTCTCCATTTACTGGTCTGTGATAATACTGTTTTAAAGGATGGAATTTCAATGGAAGTAAAAAATAAAATAAAATAAGTAGAACTAATTAAGTTTAATTTGTTTTTGTTTTTTAACAATTTATGAAAACTAGTGATATGCTTTGTAATTAATTAATAATAGTGGTTAAACGGATCGTTGTTGACCCGTGATCCGTACGGACCAAGCCCCACGGTTCGGGACGCATGTGATTCGCAGTTCAATTGCAAGTTTAACCGCAAAAGAGTGAAAGGTTATCATTTGAACGTGTTTTGTCTTGCTAGTTTACACATTAAATAGTTATAAAACAATTCCAGCGCTAGAAGAGGCAAAAGAGGATTTAATTCGGTATCGCACACCATTCTGTTATCGTTGCGCACATACGCACATACATTCAAGGCTCGCACGCAGAGAGAGAAAGAGAAAGAGAAAGAGAGGTGTGTTTCAGATCGCTCGCGAGCTCCAAATTGATTTCTCTTTTGCATTCTCAATGCAATTGGATGGTCACATATACGCATTATGTCAGTCAAAATACCCCTCTTGGTAAGTATTCTCCTAAACACATTCGGTTATGTCTTAATTAAACGAGGTGACAATTCGGATGTGTATCTATCGGATGTGTGCGTGCATGGGGTCTTACTCTTAAAGTGACAGCAACCTATAAATACCTGCTGTTGTCTGTCATGTAAATCAAACAACAAAACACAGCCAGGGCTCAACGCTAAGGATTTTTTCTAATGGTTCTAATTTTTACTTGCCCCGCCAAAATTTTCACTTGCCCCACAACAAAAAATTAATAAAGTAACAGAAAAGAAAATGGGCCTATAAAATAAGTTATTGTTTTCGTTGTTTTTGATACATGTAACCTAAATAAGGTTATGACACCAAAAGCTACTAGATTAACTTATATTTTAAATATTGTTAGATAAATAAACAGCAAGTAATAAAATAGTAATAAATAATCAAATTACGAGTAGGCCTACTAGCACAAATGAATACAACAGAACAAACATATAAATTAAATAAAAAATGCTTTTCAAGTTTTTCCATGTAGGTTTAAACAGGAGATTTTCAGGTACAGGAATTGTAATATCTATAACTATATAACTATAGATTAAACTTTATTAATCAGTTGAAAATATAAAACTTAAAATACTGTTATTTAAAATTATTTTAAAAATGAAAACACTTTAAACCTGAAATTAAACCCGCCAGTAAGTGGCAGCGAATCAATGCGAATCATTGAGATTCAACCAATTCATTCAAACGGCTGATTCATTTAGAAAGTGTTGCTCAGAGACGCAAAACAATTCTGTGAACTTTGTTTGGAACTATTTTCGTTGGCGAAATAGAGTGAAACTGGCGATTTGGTGTCTAAAATGTAAGTCACTTGATATTAAGTTCTTGTTCATTAAACTGTACTCTGTATAAAATCAATATCACATTTGTAATTGTTGATATTTGGAGAAAAACGGCGCTGTAATATTGGTTAACTATATTAAATGATATAAAGATATAAGGTATACTGGGGCATTCTAAAGGCATTTTAATAGACTAAATCCTGCGCAGTGAAAGAGTACCCTCTAAACATGCACACGCACTTGTCTAACTGTTACTACACTACCTCACGTATTGCATGCGTGCACTCAATGGGTGTGTGTTTGTTTGGTTTTGTAAATTGAGGGACATACTTGATAATTTCAGATCGTTAAATCAACAATTACAATATCATAGACATAGACGATATATATCGTACACCCTACAGCACTGGCCCAATCAGGCAAGTGACCGTTCCGTCTACTGTCCCGAGCGTCGTTCACACTGGCCCCGGGTCATCGGGCAGTCCTTATTGTCGAGCCCCGACATCTTTAACAAAAATTAATCTATAATAAATTTATACAGTGAACAGTGTAATTTTACATTTAATTATTACATTTCTGTACACGAAAATACTACAGTTAAGACCTATTCTTTATTTGTAACTTTATGTTGTATTTATCTTTGCTTAATTGGTGTAGAGTATTTCTTCTTTTTTACAGTTCACTTTAGGGATGTCCCGATCACGTTTTTTTTGCCCTCGAGTCCGAGTCATTTGATTTTGAGTATCTGCCGATACCGAGTTCCGATCCGATACTTCTATAATAGCCTACATAAAAAGAAATAAAGAAGAGCGAAAAAACAGATCCAGGAACAGTGCTTTTCAGGTTTTTCAGGTATCTAACAGTAATCAAATAGTAATCAAATATAAAATATCACTGCATATTATCTTTACTGTGTAAAATAAATAAAGATTAATCATTATTGAAGTTACAAAAACTATTCAGTCAAGAGCAGTAAGTGATTTCTTTGTTATTTATTGTTTGATTTAACATTAAATACAGGCAGCAGGAATAGTTGTTTTCCCTTTAAGACATGCATGATCCAGTACATATACTGTTCCACATGCGCTGTCTTTCTCGACTAATATATGTTCACTTAAGACATAACTGTTTGCCAGGATACTCGCTAGGACGGGCATGTTGACATAATTTTTGTATGAATGTGGCTGCCGAAGCACAAGACTTGAAAGAGAACTCAGTATTTGCGCGCTGACTGGAATAAGCATGTGCGCGCTTCGGATGAGCGCACAAAAATCTTCTCACAGCGTGTGCGAGTTCTCTTTCGCGTCTTGTTCTTGAAGGTTTAAATCAGCAAGGCTTAAAGGAGTTAGTTTAAACACAGACCGCAATGTGTGCTGTTCAGGTCTCACCTGCGCTTGCGCGCTATCAACACCCGGGTGATGACGGCGTAAATGACTGGACATTACAGCAGACGGCACTCGCAGTTAACAGTTTACAAAGAGTGACTGTTTTGTCCACGCTTTCTGATTATCGTTGTTGTAACGTTTTGTGCATCCATCGACTGAAACATACATTATCTGAACTCTGTCTGTTTTCCACGTTGCTATTTTAAACAAACCATATTAACCAATAGATGCGTCGTCATTCGATATGATAATACATATATATCCGAGTCCTGATCGGGAGGTAACGTCCGATTCCGAGCGAGTCTCAAACCACATGATCGGGCCCGATTTCCGATCACGTGATCGGATCTGGACACTTGCCTTTAATAATGTATTAGTTAGGCTAGTAGTTAGTAGTTAGGCTAGTAGTTTCTGCTGTGGTATCAGAGTAGTTAAAGTGGGCTAAGTAATAAATGCAAAGTTAAGTTACCCCCCAATTTTTTTTTTTTTTTTTGGTGCAGATCCAAAAAATGATCCGATCCGTGACTTAATAACCATGATATGATCAGATCTGTGAGTTTTGTGATCCGTTGAACGACTAATTAATAATAAATAAAATCATTCTCACAAGCTTTCGACATCTAATGCAAAACTCATTTAATTCATTGTTTTTACGTCATTTTATTTATGACATGCCCGGTTAAGGTTAGGCCAGGTAATCACAATCTAACATGCAACAAATTCCTTTGAATATTGTACAGTGGGGAGTGGGGGGTGATCTTTAAATTATCTTCTCTCAACAATGCCAAACATGTTGAATGCACATGCAAAAAGAACATAAAATAAATATGGCTTTCCATCAAACATTTTCCAATCTATAATAAAGCTATGCAACAACATAACTGGCCCTTACTTATAGTGTAATATCAGGCCAACTCCCTGTATGTTAATGGCTTTCATGATTGCCACTGACTCCTTCTCAAATTGCAAACCTAAAATGTGCTACATGTTCCAGAAATGACTACTGTTAATATTTGGCATGGAGCACATAAACAAAAAGTATAGCAAACAAAGACAAACTTTACCTAAATTTTGACTAAGCCACAAAGAGAAAAATGACCAATGACTTGTTGGTTTTTGCTTACTACATTCCACATTAAACTAAAGTGACTTAATGTAGCCATGCAATAGTCAACTTTAACCACTATTTTACACAGTGACACATGAATACTGAAACTGACAACTTATACCACAGGGATGAAGAGAGTAAAAGAGGCGCATAATCGCTCAATAGTTTCTGCTTCAATGCAAGATCAAACAGCTAACCTGGATGCATTATTTCCAGTATTTTTTCACTTGCAATAAGTGCTAACTAACTTTTCCAACACATTTAATAGTTTCCTTGGAGTAATGCAAGGATATAAGGGCTGCAAACAAACTTTGATACATAACAAACATCTCAATAAAAGGGCAACAATTAAAATAAATTATTACAACTCAAATCAATACTGTGCATGTAGTCCGCACGTGTAGTTTGTTTTTTAAACTTGGCTAACATTAAATTCCTACTGCTATCAGTAAGCCTAAGTTTTCAAAACTTTTACTAAACTTTGCCTAATTAAACCAAGCAAACTTGAAGGTGTTCAAAAAGTGAAAACTCCGTTCCAATTCCTCAATTAAATGTTTCTGTAACATATAGTTAATCTAAATGCTCTTATTAAATTTCCAAACAGCTAATCAAACAGAAGACCTCAAATGACACTCCAGCAGATTAGCTGGATTTCAGCACCACAACTCAAAAACGATTAAAACAAATTGGGAAAAAAGGGATATGGGATTATCCATGGTGTGTAAAAAGAAGTGAAAGTACAGATCCTGGTCCTTTTGTGCATGTAGGCCTATTTCTGCATATCTAGAAAAATGCAAGCAACCTAATCTTATAGTATGATCGAAATAAATAGAGATGCACCGATGTATCGTCTGCCAATATTTATCAGCGGATTTTTGATCGATTTAACAATCGGCTATAGCATGAAAAAGGCCTATATAAACAAGCCGATGGTTTATTAATCAACTGTGTGAATGTTGTATAATGTCTGTTGCATAAAGTTTTTGTCCGAGTAAAATAATTAAATTCTTGCCAAAACAAAATGAAATCTGTGTAAAATACAGCAGGGCTTAACAATAAGGACAGAACGGTACACCAGCGTGAACGACACTTGGGACAGTTAACTGAACTGTCACTGTCCCCATCAGTCCAGTGCTGCATTTTCATGAAAGTTTATCCTTTGCACATGTTTTTAAGGCTTGTGAATTATTCAAGTGCAAGAGGCTGCAAAGGAGAACTCAATTCTGCTCACTGTATGAGAAGTTTTGTGTGCACAGACATCCAAAGTACGCGGCCAGAAAGTTGCGTCTCAGACAGCGTGCAAATACTTAAGTTCTCTTTCGCTATTTCTAATTCACACAAAATAATGTCAAAATCTTGGTGGGTATCCTTGTAAACATAGATGGTTATGTCTTAAATTAATGTAAATAGTTGAGAAATAAAAAGGCTTGTGTAAGTTTATTGGATCTGTGCAGCTCTTAAAAGGACAGCTGCCTAATATTCTTGCTGCTCTGCTTTAATATTAATCAAAGACAAAAGAAAAAAATTCACTCACTATTCGAATCTTGACTAAATAACTTTAATAAGGATTAATATATATTTGATTCAGTGAAGAATATGCAGTGTTACTTAACATTTTATTACTTTATGTATGTACCTGAAATCTACTGTTAGACCTACCTGAAAAGCACTGTTTATTTCATTTGTATTTTTGCTCTGTTGTTTTCATGTTGGCCTGTTGAATGTTAAATGGATCTAAACCATGTTCAAAAATAATTATTTGATGATGAAGCAGCAGCAGCAATAAACACCTTAATGCATGTATTTTTTTAAAACTTTGCTAAGTAAAAACATGATCAAAACATTAATCTATTTTAATGACAGAATTTCAAATAAGAGAGCAAGTAACAAGTATCGGAATCGGCCAATAGTTTGATAGAATCTAAAACAAATATTTTAGGTGCATCCCTAGAAATAAAGTTTGTGCAAACATAGAAAAGCACAAAAAGCCTCTATTAAACTGCGGCCACTGTCAATCACATTTGTGGGAGGAAGTGATGGACAAAAAAAATGGCATCAGATATAGATCTACCTATGAACTCAGAGAATAAAGTTTACCTCAGGGAAACAGAAGCATCAAACCATGACCTTATTTAAGAATCTCTATTGCATTCATATCTGAACCAACTGTACTTTTATTAGGGCCACAAGTATAACAGTACCAAAGCTGCACCTTCAGGTGACAGTGAGGGGAAATCTTACAGCCTGCCCTGTATTTACCTGGTCAGAGATCATTATTCATCTGGCAAAGGCGAAAGCATCCTTCTGAAAGCTTTATAGATTAACAAATGCATATCTGAGTAGCGTGTCATCAATTCCTCCACATTAACTATAAATAACTTGTTATAAACCCTTGAATACTGAGCTCGACGAGCAAATTAACCAGAGTTAAACTGACTGATGGTGACAGGTAAAGCGGACCTTACCTGTCTAGCTGGCTTAGCCATTCATCGGGCTCGATCGGACTCGTTTAACGCCTCCATCGTCACGCAAAAGTCTAAACCCGTACTACATGACTGAGCAATGTTTGCTGGATAACTATGGTTAGGCATCACATCGCTGGCTAATGTCAGCCCCCCTCCCCCGACAGGAAACCAGCCTGATGGCTAACTGACAACACGCTAGTCATGGGGCTTCATCATCATCATCATCATCATCACCACTACCACCACCACCAGCCAAACCCTCCCATCAGATTGATGTGATGATACACTTCTGTAATCACCAGCTGGCCGACTTTCTGCTGGTATACAAAATCATTAGGCTAAGCAAACCACATTTGCTCCTGCAGTCTGACCTAGCGGAGCTACACGGGGGTTACCTGTTAAACGACTAACGGGACTGTCCTAAAACCAGTACAAATGCTCACGACTGAGGCTTTGGGGTGTAAAATCAGGGGGAGATGATCGGATAAGCTATTTGGTGCCTCAATAAAGATCGCTAACTAACATAAGGGATGTTATTAATCGGCTAGCCATCTAGGCCAAATCATACTAGCCTGTAGCTTCTACCAAACAGCGGTTTGTAAACAAACCTACAAAGTCCATATGTTTCATTTAGACCTCTACAAATGTCAAAGACTCACCTTTGATGGTGTGATCTTCATTTAAAGTCCCAGATCCAGTAAAGTGAGGCGACTGATCCAGTTTCTCTACGCTGCTTCCAATGTGACACCCCTAATGTACTGAGCCAGACGGGGCTAAATGCCTTTTATTTAAATTGGCAGATAAAACAGCGTCTTTCCAGTTCGGGTTTGCCTGTGTCAGTCTTCATTTGTGTATTAATCATGGTTTATAGGTGGTGAAGTGAAGGCTAGCGGCTAGTTAGCGCTCTTTCTCAGTGACTTTAACGAACGCAGCTAACCAGCTAGCGTCGGAAACGCACATTCAAGATTCTTCGCTTCTGGAGAGGTGGAGACGCAAATTAATTGTTTTCAAAAGCAAAATCAATCACTAAAAACAACGAGGCGCAGATATTATAGAAACAGCTGCATAAAAATGTGAACAAAAAACGTTAAGCTTTTCTGTCAGTTTTCACAAAATGGCGCGCGTTCCAAACCTGCGCAGCGGACCGGCCCGGCGGACCCGAGACACGGACGACTAGCCCACTAAATATATTCCTGACATTCCGATTCTTTGTCCCGGTGTCGTTTTCAGTCCGATGCGGTTGGCGAAGCCTTTCCAAAATTGCCACTGTTACGAGCGCGTGACTGCATTATTCCGGCGGGAAGCGAAAACATTTGAAAGATTAAAAAAGCAACTGACAAAATGGCGACAGCCTGGGCTGTTGCTATGGCAACTGTCAATCAAGCAACCGAGTACCCGGATGTTCAAATGACGATTTGTAGGGGGAAGCAGTAAAGGTTGCTGCACGCAATGTGTCAATCAAGTAAAACTATCAATAAAAACTTAAAACGGAAAATAATTTGATTATTTTACAAAACGCCGAACAATTTCTCGCCACATTGGACTGCGTTTTATTTTGCTCGTTATTGACAGCTTATAGACACAGAGTTTATTGAGAATCAACTACCCTACATTAAGCAAAATGTTATATTTACACAATAACTTCCTGTTTATTTTAGGTAAACATGCTGTATGTAATAAAAAATATAACAATTGATACAAAGTTTAGGACCAGTAACATTCTAAAACACGAGAACATTGCAATTTTATCCTGATTCTCATATTTTGTGTTTTGTCAAGCTTGTCTAGTTGTATGATGTTGAAAATTTATTAAAACCTTATGCACAAGCTTACTTAGCACTAACAGTGTCTCTCAGGTCTATGTGGTTCATTTTGTGCTTTGTCATACTTATCATTTTTACAGCAATTTGATTGTCCTGAAAAAAAAAAAAAAACGGTACATGGATTGTGATGTAAAATTTAATGGTGATTTTGTTTTTATCAAACCTGCACATCACAGTTGCAGTATATGAATCTTTTGCCTATTACAGCACCATGGACAGCAACAGCTGCACTGAGGAATAAAAACTGTTGGGGGAGACTTAACAGGTGGTAACCATTTGAATACATTTCTACCGTTCTCCAATTTATCTTAAGAGATAAAGAAACTTTATTTACAGGGAACTACAAAGTTGACAAATCTTTTGTGTCACACTGTCTTTTGCCAACATGTTTACTTTGTCTGTGAGCCATCAAATCAATGTCAAAGTGACTTAACTTTTCATATAAGTTTGAATTTGAATTGCTTTAGGGGATCATCTGTCTGTTGAGTCCATGGAAGAGTTCTTTTAGGGTTCCCAACAATTTCTACAATCTCTTAAAACAACAAAATAGTTAAACTATTCTTTTTTTAATGTTTTTTGTCGTTTTATTATATATTTTATATTGCCCAATTTTAAAAGTAATCAAATACATTATCAATAGTAGTTTTGGTCTGTCATTTCACTAAAGAAATATGGAATTTTTTGGATATGGTTGGGCCTCATTGATCTGAGCTTATGCACCTGCAGTTTTTGAGTGAAAAAATATATATTCTAGTAATAAGTATAAAATAAGTATGCTAGTGTGCTTTAATGATTAACCAGGAAGTTTGTTTTGAAATGCTTTAATATTGTACAAAACGGAGCATGGTGTGTGCGTGTGCGCACGGTAGCATGCACAGGTCCGAGGCCTTTATCTTTGCAAGCATGAACCCCAAAAACATGCTCCTGAACCCCATTTGTCTTATTTTCGATCTCCCCCATTCATTTTTAATGGATGGGCATTTTTGACCAATATAAGCTCAGATCAACAAGGCCTACCATCTGTAGAAATGACCCGAACACAACATAATAGTGTATAATTACATGTGTAACTGTGGAAGGATGGTCAATAAAACAGAAAAGATTGAGAAAAACACTTTCCTAAAAATGTACACTTTATTTGAACTAGGAGTACAAAACAATGTTCATTATGTACAATACTTGCATGACCACATTTAACCTCTTTGGTTTTATGGTGGATTAAATGCACAGAATAAGCACTGAAGTGTGGAAATGCAGCAACACCACTACACAAACTGAAAGCTAAAAGATTTTCACAATTTCAAAGCCTGCAAGTAAATACCATCAATTGTACTGTACCATTCAACAACAATGGAGTTTTCAGGAAAATTTACTAAAACTAGCTACTGTAATGTCAAAACACTGGCATTTAGCTAAACCTTAACAATATAAATAGAACATAAAAAAGTTTACCATATTTACAAGTAATGCTTAAACCAGATCAATTTGCCACAAAACAATGAAACAAAGAAGACACAAAACAGATGATAAAAAAAGAGGGAGTGTATATAAACATTATTGAGA
This sequence comes from Chanodichthys erythropterus, assembly GCF_024489055.1. Lineage (NCBI taxonomy): Eukaryota > Metazoa > Chordata > Actinopteri > Cypriniformes > Xenocyprididae > Chanodichthys > Chanodichthys erythropterus. The sequence continues at coordinate 14,225,376 of NC_090237.1, read as the reverse complement.
TATGATTTTTAGTTTCCTGAAAAAGGCAACAAGAATAAGATCCTAAATTAACATGGTCTTTAGTCATTGAAAATGATATGCTGAACAATCCAAGCAAAAGGCATGGTTTTCATTAACAAACAAGCATTGGTCCCTGCATCTTTTTACTTCTGAAATCACAAATTGTAACTTGTCCTGTGTAGACATTTTAACTTCATATTAACGGGGTCTAATATTATATAATATTACAAGTCTAAATATTGGTAAATAATAGTCTTCTAGATCCCAATAAGTATAGTATAGGGATGTAATTATGCTTATTGACTTAAGACCTGAAAACTAGCCAAGTGCTCAGTATAAATCTGAAAATCATGCTTCACATCATGCCACAGATTAGGTACTATGTGTAATTCTAATAAAAGTCCCTTGCAGATACTAAAGGCCACAGTGTTTCTACCATGTGAAATTGCAAATATAAATTTGCATTAACTAAATACCTGGTACACGCACACATAAAAAAAGAAAAGAAAAAAAAAAAAAAAAAATTCCCCATCACATGAAATTCAACATTATGAATGAACACTTTACAGACACAGATTTCTGAACAGACTTGATCTTCAATGCAAAAGATTCACATATTTTACAACACACATTATTTATTAAATCCCTCGACACAGGGGAGGCACAGACACGTTACAGATGACGGTGGTGATGTAACTGACACAGCTACTCAGGTCCTCCATTACAGCTTCAGAATTTTTTTTTCACATGTTCCACCATTTTTTCACTCCTTCTCTCATGGAAAAAGGGATTATTACTCAAATTAATCCTGAGGACAGACACATAATATAAAACATTTTAGGTGGCTGTTAAGGATCCATATATACACTTTTTTCCTTTTTTTTTTTTTTTTTAAAGAAAATACTACTTTTATTCAGCAAGGATGCATTCAATTGATCAAAAGTGACAGTAAAGACTTTTATAATGCTATAAAAGATTTGTATTTTAATAGAAAGTTCAACATAACAACTTTTATTTAAATCAAAGAATCTTGTTGTCAGCTTCCCCAATAATATTAACATAATATTTATTGAACATTTTAGAGTGATTTACATGACACTAAAGTATTGGCATCACTGGAGTAAAATATATTTAAATAGAAAATAGTTATTTTAAATTGTAATATTCCACAATGTTTGGAATACTTTTTTTGATCATATAAATGCAGCCTTGGTGAGAATAAGATGCTTCTTTCAAAAAAATGTAATATATATTAAAAAAATCATATTATATTATATTATATTATATTATATTATATTATATATATATATATATATATATATATATATATATATATATATATATATATATATTATATTATATATATATATATATATACTTTTTTTTTTTTTTAAATGCCCTAGAAAAGTGATGTTTGACAATTAGCATGAATCCTTTTAAATCCTTTTCAAACTACAAAAACATTACATAAACAGTTTATACAATGAAAAAAATTTTTGATTAATCAAAATATCCACCATTAGCAGCTATCTGACCTAAAATGGGTTCTAATTGGTTCATTGTATTCTAAACTTAATTGGCAATCAATTGTTGAAGCTATTAAGGTGTGCTGAGCCAAAAATCTTTTACAATCCTGGACCAAGTTTAAACCAGTAAACAGGCATCACAGCTGGCAAAGGGGCATGTCTGATTTTGACATGTATATATTGCCATTATTATTTAATCAAAATGAAAATTATTATTGCTGGTCTTCAATGATAATGTCAAGTTACTGTAATGTATTTGCACCAAAAAATGATAATGATTTATGCTGATATAGTCCAAAACCACACTTTGCCAGGGGTGTTTCCAAACTTTTGGAGGGCACAGTGTACACGCACAAAATATAATATATTCAGTTGGTTTCAGAAATCTGTTCTCACCCTGAATGGCTCCTTTGACATTACACGTCAGCTTTTTGGCTTTGATTCTCTTCCAGCTTCTTGCTCTCCTCCGCTGATCCGTCTTCCTTTTCTCCGGTTTTCCAGGATCCTTGCCTACATTCAGATTAAAAGTTACATAATATACCACTTTAAACCAATCTGATTGACATAAGCACAGATACTGCAAATATGCAAATTGTGATGAATGATCACATCTTTACTGTTTGAGATGTGCATGTTATTCCAGTACCTGAATTTCTTCATATACAGCCAGTAGGCCAGTCCCATCACAATAACGGCCACAATCAGGCCAAAAACAATGCCAACAGCCAGTACAGTCTGGTCACTCTTGTCATTTTTCAGATCTGTTCAAGAAACGGATAAAACAGTCAAAATAATATGTGGGAGACAAAATGAGAAGGGGAAGACAGATAACTTAACCATTCATTAACTAAACAAAAGTAACCAAAACACTGATACAATATTTGTCAGGATGCTGGGCATCTCAGCACCTTTGTTTTAACCTTCTTAAAAAAATAGACAGGTATTCTTCTACACTGCACAAATAGAAAGCACTTATTAAATTGAGCACAGGCACTGTGTTTTAGCATATGTGCTCTTCCTCTGTAATGCAAAGCCGAAAACAGTGCCAGACCTGAGTGTAGATGACAGCTCAACGTCTTACCTTGTTTGGCAAATGTCTGGTCCTCAAAAACTGTAATCAGATATAAAAATCATATTAACTTCCATTCGTATTGAATTCTAATGGAATGAAAAGCCCATTGCATACAAAACTGGATGAATATTTGCAATATTTCCATGTTATTTTTGGGTTTTGCCTAAACAACCCTAATGAAACAGCAATACATGTAAATACAGATATCAATTTGCTTATAGCTGTGTGTATAGCCATTTGTCCAAGGTTAACCAAAAGATTTTTCAGTCAAGTGAAAGCATGTGTTAGTCAGAGCACAGACCAGCATCCCGACAAACAGAACAGAAGAGGATGACGAGGAAAGGGGAGCTTTAATAAAAGATGTTTTCAGTGGTAAAGCTACGGGTGGCCCACCCAATAAATAGTTGGTCATTTTTCAAAAAGATGTATGAAGTAATATAATACGCAATATTAATAATAAACATCTTATCACACTATAACTTTATTTATTTAGTTAAAAGAATGATTAAAAGCAGTTTTCCATGGTCAATTGCAGGCGGTTTCATTTCCCCTCTCCCTATAGGTGCATTTCACACCCTTGTCAAAATGAAAGGTTTGATTCGTCAGTTTCTGTTAGTCCCGCCCAAGATGCAATGGTAAGATTTGTTTCATTTGTAAATTGTGAAACAAATATTAAAATCAGTTAATACTTTAAAGTCTAATTTGGATATAAATTGAAATATGTACTGCAGCAAGAAACCAAGCAATAAAACCATGCAATTCCCAAAGTGCACAATTGATTATTATGAGATTATCCCAGTGTTTAACCAAAAGCCCCATCATTTTATATCGTCTTCTAATACGGCAGAAGGACATGCAAAGGTAAGTACAGACATTTATAGTGTATAGTTAAAAGACTCTAAAAATTACTTCACATTGTCGCTGTAATGCATTTGTATTTATTTATTTTTCCATAAATCATTACTATTGGTCACCTTTTACATCTCTCTGTAAAACAGGGTGCGTGTATGAAAAGTTCATAACCCCCAAAGGCCCATCCAGAGCGGCTCTGGGCCCATCCATTTGAACGTTTCTGGCCTCGCCCCTAGTTACATTGTCTACACTTAGTTTTTAATGCCAACCAAACCATTTAGACAAAACTCTTATTAAAAAAAAAAAAAAAAAAAAAAAAAAAAAAAGGTGAAAAAGAATTTCATTTATACTACAAACACATTTTAAGGCAAACAAATAGCTACACAAAAATGTGCTTGCTACACTATTATAGTTATTATGGTAACACTTTTCAATAACATTTAATCAGTTAACATGAACTATTAAAAATTCTAAAGCATTTATTAATCTTAAATGTTCATTTCAACACTTACTCTAAATAACGTTGGCTAATACGAATTTTAATTTTAGTTATGGTAATGGATCTGAGCTGACATGAACAAATCAATGAACAGTTGTATTTTTATTAACCAGCATTAAATTATAAATACTTTAACAAAATAATTAAATGCTCATTGTTAATTTAACAAACGGACCCTTAATGTAAAGTGTTACCATTATTATATTTAATGCAAAATCATGTTTAAAACACAGTAACTTAATCTTGGATGTGATTTGAATTTAATAAAGAAGTGTCATTTCAGATGTCAAACACCGCCCTTTACCATTTTTTTCTCTTTTAAAAGTTGTCTTAAAGGGTTAGTTCACCCAAAAATGAATGCCAAATAATGTCATTTATTATTCACCCTCATGTCATTCCACAACTAAAAGACCTTTTGTTCATCTTCAGAACACAAATTAAGATATTTTTGTTGAAATCCAGTGGCCTGTATAGCCAGCAATGATTCAACAAAGAATCAGAATGCTTCAAATCTTCCTGAAGCAGTGTTTTGAAATCAGCTATTACTATATAAGTTATTTTGTTTTTTTTGGTGCACCAAAAATATTCTTGTCTTTTAATAATATTAATATCAAACCACTGTACTCACATGAACTGATTTAAATATGAGAGGAAATGTCATTGCTCCCTATGCAGGCCTCACTGAGCCATCGGATTTCAACTAAAATATCTTAATTTGTGTTCTGAAGATGAACGAAGGCCTTACGGGTGTGGAACGGCATGAGGGTAAGTAATCAATGACAGAATTTTTCATTTTTGGGTGAACTAACCCTTTAATGGTTTTGTTAACCATTAAACAATGTCAATAAACTTACAGGAAAAAAATCTGTGATGCATGAGGGTTTGGAAGTCAAGATAAGCATGGAAAAAGAGCGTACACTTACGTGGTGACACATCAATGCTCTTATTTACAGAGCCCAAGGCATTAGAGGCCGTGCAGGACACAGTTAGATTGACCTTTGGAACGATAGTGATTTTGTATGTGACTTTGCCATCCACATAAGCAGTCTCATCAACCTGCAATTACAGCACATAACATCCAGTAAATGACATAAGACAAACATTAGCACGGTATGCACCGCTATTATAAAGTTAAGTGATGTACGATATGGGAAGTACAAGCTCTATTGTAAAGGATTATGGTCACCACTAGAGAGCACTATTGCGCTGTGCACTAGCAGTTTCAATTTTAAGGAGGCATGCCATGTACTTAGACCACTTAGACAAAGAGAAAGAAGACAGTACGCAGACAATGAGGTAATGCACATCTGACGAGTTGCACTGACAGCTCAATTTGTACCAATACAAAACCACATAATACAGGAAGTATGTAAAAGCCTCATTTTTAATTGCTTCCTCAGTAAACACCCTCTCAGGCACACTAGTTGTGTGGTGTGTTTGAACAGTGACCTTATCCTAGTGCTTACTTATATGGGTACTAGGACTGCTTTGTTTAACAAAATACATTCTGTCCCATTGTCATCTTTATCAGTTCAAAGATTGTGCTGCTAGCTTGTTCAAAATAAGATGTTTAACTCTTTTCAGTTTTTTGTTAAAAAGCAGCAATGAACCCTGGAAGATGAATTCTAAAAGAGCTCAGAAATGTCATAACAAAAGCTTTAAGGAAGGCTCAGTTTCAGGTTTTAATAAAAAAAAAAAAAAGATACTTATTAAGCCAAAGAAAGTCCTTTGATAACTGTAGTAATAGGTTGAGACTAAGAAGGCCGTTACGCAGTACTTTTGATATATAAAAACATATTTAAAAATATTACAGATGAAAATCATATTAGTTTTCTTCTATCACAGCATCACAATTCACACTGAACAAATATAATTTCACTCCTTGCTTCGAAAGATTATGCCATTTTGCCTTGTCCCCCAGTGATATGCACTGAAAAACATGAACACCTGGCATATGGCCTGTTTTTTCATGAACATTTATTAAGAAATATTCCAGGCGTTTTAATTTTTAAGGTGATATTATTTTTATTGATAAGAATTTTCCTATGTCCTCAATTTAATTTTTGTTAAAATCCCTAATGACATCATCCTCCTCCTCCTCCTCCTCCAGGAAGTCATTAGGTATTAGCGTTAGAAGGATTTGATGAATTTTCTGATGTTTTGTGGTATTTTTTGGTTTGTCTAATTCTAAAACATTTAATTCTGTTCAGTAAAACTACAGAAATCAATGATACAATTTATCATTTAAAAACCTTGAACTAGCTTGACCAGAGCACATTTCTTGAAGTCTATAAATGGGTGGTTCTGCAACTACGGGTACTTAAGTCCCAGAAGTGAAATTTAAGGTTTATGTTCAAAATTTGTCATCTAAAGCTTCATAAATATAAACACAATGTCATTACACACCTTGACTTAATTTTTCATCAAACCATATTATTCATTAATGATTTATGAAGCACGTATAGGTCCAAACACCATTTTTGCTCATGTCCCACCTGTGGTTAATGCGGAGATGCATAAAATTAGCTAATTCTTTTACAATATGACGCTATTTCAACTTAATTAGTTTCAGATAAGTGTTACTTTACACCATCTTAAAAGTTCTTTTTTGTTTACTCATCATTTATATGATTTTTTTCATCTAAACACACCACACTTTTGAGTCCTTACCGCAACACTGAAAAAAGACTTAATATTATGAAGCCAAACAAATCTAGTTTCTATGGAAACAGAAATTAGCATGTGAACATGTTTGACCTGACAGATTGGGCCACCTCCATTAGGTCACTCACAAGATCCAGAAAACTAATAAAGATCATCTTTTCTTCTTAAGTATTTATTATGTGTCCTTACAATTCAGCTTAGTAATTGTGTATTTTGATTTTAAATGTTTAAAAATAAATTTAAATTGCTGTTGAATACATGTTTATGTGGTGCTAAAAGTCAAAACTGATGCATCAGACCTACCTTGCTAGCTTCCAGCTATCAGCAATATTAGCAAAATGTCATTTCTGCAACTCATGTCTATACCACAGAATTTTTAGGTGTTGCGGTAAAGACGAATTCAAGTTTTATACTGAAAATATAAAACATGCCATTTTTGCAACTCTGGATGATAGCAAATTTATCTAATAAGATGACAGAAAGTGACTTAATGAGAAAAGACCCTGACAGATATGAATAGTTATGGGAAAAGATCTTTTAAAAAAAAAAAAAAAAAAAAAAAAAAAGCAGATAAACTGACAAATCAGAAAAGACAGTGGAGGATAAACAAAAGAAACCAGAGAACAAACAACTGAAGGCCTCAAATTAATTTGGTGTTATAATATAAGTTCATAAAAGTATTCGTTTTTGAAAAGGGAAATCAGTTTAACCCAGTCTTTCCTGCAATAGAGTACATCAGAGATTATGTGTTTTTGTAGGCAAACCTGGAAGTTAGCGGCGCACGGGTTCCCTCAATCGAATGCATTTTTCCCATAGACTTATGGTGAAAATAAATAAATAAATAAGCTCTGTGTTTAACAAAGGGTTATGACACTTACACATTTTGTCTGTCAATATAATCTTTACAAGTTAACACAACATTTATACATTTTGAAGCCTAAATTAGGGCTGCAATGATTAATCGCGATTAATTGTTTGCCAAATAAAAGTTTGTGTTTACGTAATATATGTGTGTTCTGTGTATAACAATTATCTATATATAAATACAGACAAATACATGTATATATTTAAGAAAAATGTTAGAAAATAATTTTATACTCTGAGATATTTATATCTTTTGTTAATAATGTTTATTTATTTAATGTTTTATTTATTTGTTTATTATTTTGTTAGTTTATGTAAACCTTAATCTTATTTTCTTTGTGTTAAAAAATTATGCTGCTTGATCATTGTGCCCCAAATAAACTTTATTATATTTGATTGTATACCGTGTTTGCATACCATTTGCCAATCAGCTTTACCATCACAAGAATTAACTACATTTTAAAAGACTTTAGGGCGATGGAACCGGAAGTCCTAAAATGCTAACTCGCTTACGGGTTTTGCCTACCAAAAACATGTCACCCCTGAGGTAATCAATACCTCTTTGACAAAATACCTTCTGATTTTGTCCATTACTGTTTTTCTCTACACTACAGTAACCTATTGTTAAGGTTAAATTATAAACATGCGTAATTAATATTGTGTCCTTACTGACACAAGCTGTCATTACCGCAGCAATGATTCATTTGAATTAATATTCAGACTGTTGTTTGCAAAAATTATTTTAACTATTCAGTAGAGATGATTTACACATTAAAATGACAATATTTGTCATAAAAAGCGAAATATTGTATCTTTGGCGTGTATTAAAACAATTGGTAACTAAGGTTAGCATTAAAATTTTCCATGGCATAAAGAATATTATAAAATAATATTTTTTAATATCTGTATTTACAAAAATGGACAAATCTTGAAAGTAACTATGTAATTTGTATTACATTTTTATAGAAATGTAAGGACATTTTGTAAGAAGAGATGAAAACCATAAAAAAAAAAAAAAAAAAACATGTTCCAGATCAAAATCTTAACATCCACATTCAATTTTGTGTACATTTTTATATGAATTACAGACTGTGATGGTTAAAATTCATGGAGGTTGATATTTTTAAAATTAAAGAGTCAAAAATGCCCATAGTTACAGTTCAGAGCACAAAAGTATACTACCGTTCAAAAGTTTGTGGTCAATACGTTTTTTTTTTTGTTTTGTTTTTTTTGCATTAAATTGATCAAAAGTTACAGTAATGATATTTATAATGTTACAAAAGATTTCCATTTAAAATAAATGCTGTTCTCTTGAACGTTTGATTCAAATAATCGTGATAAAAATTTATCAATGTTTCCACAAAAAATATTAAGCAGCACAAAGGCTTTCAATGTTGATAAGAAATGTTTCAGCAAATCAGCATTAGAATGATTTCTGAATGATCATGTGACACTGAAGACTGGAGTAATAATGATGCTGAAAATTCAGCTTTACCATCACAAGAATTAACTACATTTTAAAATAGATTAATACATTTAAAATATCTTAAAATTGTAATGATACTATATTTTTGATTAAAATAAAAAAATAAAAATATATATAGGCATGAGACTTAAAAATCTTCATAACAAGAATGAAGTGTGTCAGACTTACTTCTGTGCCATTGACACTCCACTGTACTGTGGGTTTTGGAAAGCCTTCAACCTCACAAGACAGGACCTTGTTCGTGTTTCCATCACGTGCCTTGGTCAGGCTCTTGATCACTGGAGAACCTGCAAAAACACTCGTGTCATCTTCTTCTGAAGCATTTCTATGATTTACAATGGTCTGCATATGGAATGTTGTCAACTGCTAAAGCAAATGCACACTTTATAAATTAAATATGAATCTTACCTTGAACTATTAATTCAAATGTTTGTGTCTTCTTGATGCTAGCCATGGAAACAACACACTCATAGACACCAGAGTCTGAGTACTTCAACTTGTCGAACTTGAGCAGTCTATTCAGATCTTTATTGCCCTAAAAGCGAGAGTTTAAGTATTCATGAATGACTAGAAATCAACATAAGGTTTCGTTTTTAACAGGGGTGAGTTGTCACGCATGCCCTAGTTTTTAAATGATAATATTTTATAAAGAGATATTCATTTTCTACCTTTCTCCAAGATGTTTGTGGTGTTCCTGAAGCTTTAACGTCTACTGTCACCTCAAAGCTCTCGCCAAGTCTCTTGGAAATTCGACCAGCAGTGCTAAGAGCCACATCAAGATCTTTTGGGAAAAAGACAAAGAGCTTAGAGTCACATTTTGACTTTGAAAAACAATCAAAAAATTTATCAATTGTGAAAAAAAAGAAAGAATCCCGAAGTATTTCCTTACATTCAACTGTGATGAATACAGATTCCGCCATATCCTCATTGTTCACCAGTGAACATTTGTATTCTCCAGTGTTTGCCCGGGTGACATTGGTTAAGGTGTATGTGTTGGAATTCTCCACTGTCTTTTTCTCTCCCTACAGATAAAGAAAGGCCAAATTTAGCAGCAGTTGGAGTTGAAACTAGGGCTGTCAAAAGATTAATCGCATACGAAATAAAAGTTTGAGTTTGCATAATTTATGTGCGAGTAATGTGTGTATATTTTATATATATATATATATATATATATAAATATATAGAGATATATATATATATATATATATACACACACACACACGCAAACATATTCATTCATTTATATTTTTATATAATTTATAATTTATATTTATATATATATGTATATATAAAATATTTTGTACATAAATAACATTTCTCTTAAATATATTAATTTTGTGTGTATTAATTGTGTTGTGTAACATTAATATGTATATATAAATACACACAAATTAATTACACACAGTACTCACACATATATTACGCGAACTCAAACTTTTATTTTGTATGCGATTAATCGTTTGACAGCCCTAGTTGAAACACAACCTTTATTTCCTGACTGAGGCTAAGGAACAAACAAAGTGAACACATTGAGTTAATCTGAGAAGATTTACCATCACATAGAAGATGTAGCTAGAAGGTGGAGGGTTTCCGTCTGCCATGCATTTGAGGGTCACGTTGTCCCCTTCCTTAAAAGAACCCTGGGACACCACTTGGAGACTGACCTTCTCAGTAGGGTCTGTAGAGAGAGGATTTGTGTAAAGCATGGAGGGCAGCACAGAGAAGCCCTGCCAGAGCCCAATCAGATAAGGGCACTTCAGAGAAGCTCCTTATGAGCCAGAAGAGGTCCTTCAGCTCAAGAGTTGAGGTTTTGAGAGTGCTCTCATGGTGTGAAATGCTTTTGAGAGTTAGCAGTGGACTAGTAGCATCACAATAATAGCCAGTGGCAAGACAAAACCCCATTCAACATCTAAACGCCCTGCTCCCGAAAGGACAAATTACATATCTTATTGGACGAAATTCAACAAGCCATTTGATTCTGATAAGGCCTCGTTTTCGTGGCTACTTCAAATGGAAAGAGTTATTCTGAATAATCCTGTGAATTATGCTCAACATTAAACCATTAACCACTTCAGTTTTGAATACATTAGCTTTTAGGGAGATTGTCTGAAACTGAATTACAGAGGAAAGTAAAAGGATTGGGATTAAAAGCTCACAAAAATGCCACAAATAGGAATAATATTATCCAAATGCTATAAGAATGAATAAGAAAGCAGTATACTTACAGTTCACAGTGAACATAAGAGAGGAGGAATCCATGTTAGCTGATCGGATGTGTTGAACCTGACAAGTGAAACTGGCATTAATGTCTCCCTTCAATGCTGTATACTCAAGGTCAGAAGTTGTAGCGGACAGTCCCGTCTCTTTATCAACAACCACAGCTGCAGTGATTTTAATGGCTGTAAATCAACAGGGGAAAAAAAAAATTAATAAAGGGAAATAGATGTAATGAAATAGCACGTAAGAATAATAATTCAGTAACCATTTACTCTTTGATAATTTAACTATTTAGTGTTTTTCTCATACTTTTTGACCCTTTCCTCTATGAAACACAAATGGAGAACCACTTTCATGATACTTTTATGGTACTACTTTCTCATCTTTTTGGAAATCTTCATTACCCGTTATTGAAACAGCACTGAAACATGGTGAGTAAATAGCCATGTTTCCACCGCAGGAACTATCTCCAGGAACTAGGAACTTTTGGTTCTCTTTGGTACTCTGTGTGTTTCGACCCCAGGAACAAGGGGTCTAAATGAAATTCTGCTAGGGCTGGGCGATATATCGCATGCGATTGTCACGCACATTTCATCAATAAAGCCGGTTCCCTGATTACCGCTAAATCGCCATCACCTGCTTTCAAATGGAGCGGCATTTAATAGACAGAACTATAGATCACTGACAAGCTACGCAATTTCGTGCATGCGATATATCGCCCAGCCCTAAGTTCCACATAAAAATTTCCCCATCAGAAAGTCTCTGCTCATAAGGCAGTACTTTTTCAAAGTTTAGAAACATTCGGAGGGTGGGACTTGGGTGCTGAACATGCTGATTGGTTGAGTTCATAAGCGGAGGAGGAAATCCATCGAGAACTGGAAAGTCACGCGCAGGACTAATTTTCATGGTACTTTAGACCACAAAGGGGAAAAGGGGGAAAAAGTTCCTGTGACAAATTGTTCTAGGCAATTTAAATGGAAACACGGCTAATGATGGCAAATATTTGGGTACAACTATAGCTTCCATCATATTTCACTCTACCTGCGCCATCAGCCTTAAGTGGAGTTTTGTTCTTGAACCATGTGATGTTGGCAGCTGGATTGGCACCTTCAGTACGACACTGCGCTAACTGATGAGACAAAAATAAACAAACCAAACAATATTGATGCAAATATAAAGAGGACTTTTATTTATATGCAACACTCACTGCATATTTGGTGCAGACTATAAGAATTTGTCAAGTCTTTAAATCACATTCATGCTGTATTCACTGCAAATAACAAGATTTCATTCTGTGTTCCTATGTTGTGCATCTAATTTTTTATATATATATATATTTACATTTATATATATATATACATATTTATATATATATATACATTTATATATATATACACATATATACACACACACACCTTAGTTAGTTTGCCAACTGCCATTGTAGTCGTTTGATTTGTAATCTGAGGTTGAGATGGAACCTCTGAAAAGAGAGGAAACTTTGTTAGTGTAGTTCATAAATACATTCAATAATTTTAGTTATCAGAACTTCTATCATTATAAATATGAAAACGTTCTATTGTGATAGTGTGTACGATTCTTACTGTAAATGACCAGTTGAACAGGGTACTCAAAAATGTCTCCAGTCCCCACCACCATGCAGGTGAAGGTCTTCTGATCTGCCATGGTCACTTGTCTGATGATGAGGCCCAAATCAGTTTTGATACCAACTCTGTTCTTGTAGTTCTCGTCGTCTGTAATACTGGCATTCTGATCCATTTGTTTCACCAGAATGTTGCCATCATTGTTCTATGTAAAAAAGTATTTTTAACAGAGATAACAACAGTTATGCCATTCATACATTGACATTCTTGTTTAAAGGGTTAGTTAACCTAAAAATACAAATTCTGTCATCAATCACCCTCATGTCTCTCTAAACCCGTAACATTTTCGTTCTTTTTTGATGATTTCTGAGAGATGTCTGTCCCTCCATAGACAACTACACAACTACCACTTTGTCGCTTCTAAATGTTCATAAAGAGATTGTAAAATGAAATCCATGAATTGATCTGTTTAGTCCAAATTTTCTGAAGTGACACGATCAATTTATATGATTAACAGATTAAATTTAGGCTTTTATTAACATGTAAACATTCATCAAATCACACATCTCGAACGAAAGTCTTACGAGTTTGGGCGATATGAGAGTGAGTAATTAATGACAAAGTTTTCATTTTTGGGTAAACACTGTGGCTCTGTAGTGCTTTCAAAACAAATAAGCCAATATCATTAGTTTGGGGGTAGGATTTCTTGTAATAAGTCATTTAGCTAGGAATTGGATAAGTTTTTCTAAACAATAGTAGAGATGGACATGGTAGTTTGAATATTTGGGATATATTTGGGGTAATATTTGGAATACCTGATTGGAAACAGTTAATTTTTTTTAAGTTCCAGTGAAATTACACAGTGCAACTATAAAAAGACCAAAAAAAATAAGTAAATCTCAAACTTACATATTTCCATTTAACTAACGTGACAGCCTTTTCCGTAATGCGTCCATTGTTGCATGGGATTTCAACAGTGTCTCCATACTTTCCAGTGACAGTTTCCAAGCCACTCACTAAAATGCACAATTTAAAAAAAAAATAATAATAATAATGTGTGACAGTGATTACAATGTGTTGAGAAAACATCCCATGAAGGTAACTTGGGATTCAGAGTAGTCGCACAAAGTCTAAGTAAAACATATTCACATACACATTTGTACAATAATATTATCATAATGTTAGCTATATGTATTTTGCAAATAAATGCTTGATTGCAGTTCAAGAGGGTGTTTGCAGTGGCTTTTTATCTCAATAAACCTCAATATTTTAATATTATTTAAATACTATTAAATTTTGCCTTGCTGATTTGCAAAAAACTCTTTGAATATTCAAATTAGCCTGCAAAGAGAATGTTTTTGCGGAAAGAGAGAAGTCTGTTCTCTTACAAACAGTCACTAAATAAAAACTTTAATGATGATAATATGGGCAGGTAAAAACAAAAACTTGATTTTTAATAGATTCTTTCAGGGGAAAAAAAAAATTATGCTCAAATTTTTTTTGCTAAAAGCTGTGAAATGAAAAAATGATTTTCAAAGTTTTTTTTGACTACTTCAATCAGACTCTTTGGGTTTTCTTTGGTTCACATCAATTTGACATGAGATTAACCACAAACTAAATATACAAATGGGAAAAAGGCCCCGAATCCAATTTCTAGACAAACACCGAAGCCAGTAAAACTGGTTGGTGTGTCACAACTGCACTTCTGAGAATGGGACGTCAGCAGTTAAGATGGATAACTGTCAACAGAAGGCCTGATAAAGTAGCATGAGATAAGATTGACACACAAAACCACAACTTTTGAAAAAAAATTCCACTGAAATGCATCATGAAAGGTAAAACTTGACTGAACCTGCCATACAACTCATTTCGGGTTTACAAATGCAGAAATCTGTGGCTGTTGTGATGTGAAAATATTTATGTATATTATACTGTAAAAGTTACAAAAAGATTTAGCAGCCAACGTTGAAAGTGCAGTATCTAATATTAACAGCTAGCAGTTGAAATTGGGTACTGCAGTCCAAATTTAAAATACTATATAGAATTTTTAGTGTTTTTACTCAACACTCACACGGGTTGCCAAATTCTTTGTTACTAGGTAGTGGCAAATCTAGATAGCTCAATCATGAGGTTTTACATACATAGCAAAACTGGATGCCTGTCTAGTTTTATTTCTCCTTTTGTTATTTTCAGGCACACAGTAATTCTGGACCAAGTGTTAACTTAGGACATTCAGCATCAAAAGCATATATAAATGTTATCTCTGTAAGGAAAGAAATACTAGTTATGATTAATCAAAATTAAAGTTAAAATTAAAGTTTCTTCCACTGTCTGAATGTATGGACCCATCATTAAAATGTATTCAGTTCCTGGCCATATTTTTAATAAGACATACAAGAGCAAGGATGTAAACAATAATAATTGCTATATTAGTCCTCATTGTATCATCTGGGCTGGAAGTTAATATACACGTTAGCAACATGGATCATTATTACAAAGTATTCTTTGGAATACTTCATTCTGATTGGTCAATTGCACCATTCTGTATATAAAGTCATAATGAAACCTAAGCACCAACAGATCACTTCGTCCATACTGTGATAGAAAGCAACAACAACAACAACAAAAAAAAAAAAGTAGGGCGGGGACTTGGTTTTACGCATTGGTTGGTGTCTGGACTTGGAAAATGCGGCGTTGTTCTCAAAAGCGGAGGCAGATAAATGCAAGCCTCCAGGGGTGGAGTTTAAGCGTCCTAATGAATAGAGAAGTCCTGTGTACGTCACTACATCGTCCAGAAGATCCAGTTATTTCATTTTGAATTAAAATAATATGCATTTAGATGACAGACAGGGTGACTTTTCAGTTCCACTTTAAATATTTTTGTGTAATGACCGCTAAAATTTCACCACTGCCCCAGACTACTCTAGTATCACTGTGAAGTCTCTTTTCCACTCACAAATAAATTACTTTCAACTCAAAACAATATTTACTTATCTGGCAGTGTAGTAAGTGAGAATGTACAGTGAGCGCTAAAAATAAACCCCTTTAGGATCATACAAGACTCTGATGACAAGCCTCTCGGGTTTATTTTGTGATTAAGACCTACTGGCTGTATATTACAGAATATATTTGTAAAAACTGGACAGGACAATCTGGATCTACCCCATTCAATTTCTATCTAATAGCTGTCTGTTTTTTAGAATGACTATGTTGTTTGGGTGACACCGGATGATTAATCTAGCAGTAGCTTAAAGCAAACGGATGCCGGCTGACAAACTAAAAGAGCAAAGGATTGAGTGTCAGATTGCCCTAAGAGCTTCAAAACCAGCACCAGGTGAAGTAAACAAATGACGCTGCCCTCCCAACCCCCTCATCCCTCTGCTTTGTTTCATGAACAGGTGCTGCTGCAGGAGCTTCTTCATGCACCTGTTGTTAATATTCTGTTAATATAATGCTGAAAATCTCTTGATAGGAAACATCATGTCCTAGAGCCTGTAGCGCGCAGCTAGATTATTCGTTGAAAGCATACAGAGAGACTATAGGACTTTCAGCTGTCTTTACACTCTAAATGTAATGCTCTAAAATAAAGTCCTAATGTTGTTTTGTTGGACTTCCTAAAAGTCTGACACCACAATGAAAATCTGGAATACAATGTTTACAACATTGAGGAAATTATAAATGTTTAAATTTGGGCAATGAAAATTTTCTAATTATTGCAATAAAACCAACAATTAATACATTTTGAATGCTGGAGTACTAAAAGGAATACAATGGGTTAATCGGCTCAGAACAGCTCTCACAAGCCGAGAGGATGTTCGCAAACCATTAACCTGAGGATGAGTCAGTTAAGTGATCATGTGTCCGTTGTAGCCAAGAACAGCCCTGTCACCATGGTGAATTTCCAGGAGACACAGACAACCTAGGAATTGATTTGGAGTCTGTCTTGTTACACCAAATGTTCTCCTTTACTCACTCCAACATGCAAGAGCCATTAGGCTTCCTTGAAAATGCCATAAATTAAGGTTACGATGGGCATGAAATTGCTCTCAAAACAAAACTCATCAAGCAGGTTGGACTCATAAGTAATAAGTGCACTCAGAAATCGCATCCATTAAGTTCTAAATTATGTATTTGATTGCAGGGCCCCTCGGGGAACTTAAAGAATGTCTGCGTCAGACAGCAGATCATGGCAGATTTAATAGTGACCCAAAGGATTCACTGACAGCCCCCCATTCGTGAGCGGCTATTAAACTAAATAGAGAACTATTAACAAAATACAGTCAGTCAAGCAGCTTCCGTGGAGGTCCATTAACCCCAAAAGCAATTTACTAGCGCAAGGTTATGATAGAATGTTCATTCTGCTGCCGCTGCAGAATCTTAAAATCCATCACTCTAGAGTGACGGAAAAACCTTTAAAATTTAGTTAAAACGTGCAATGTTATTAAAAACAAAGTCTTGGTGTGCACTTTTTTTTTTTAAACCAACTTAAATACAATTTAAGAAAAATTTGTGTTACAAATATATATATATATATATAAATATATATATATATATATATATATATATATATATATATATATATATATATATATATATATTTATATATATATATATTATATAAAAAAATATCCTAAATTATAAATTGATAATTTTTCAAAAATGAAAAAGTTGCACCACATGACAATCAGAACTAACTGTCAAATTATCTGATATTTCAAGAGACTTCGAACAATGACTCACTGTCATGAGGGAATTAATATTTGAAAAACCGTTTTGTTAAATTAATTTTAAAAGAAAAAAAATAGTGCTGTTAAATGATTAATTGCAATTAATTGCATCCAAAATTAAGTTTGTTTACATAATATGTGTGGTACGGTCTATATTTATTATGTATATATATATATATATATAAATAAATCCACACACACACACACACACACACACACACATACATACACATACACATATATATATACATATATATATACATATATATATACATATATATATACATATATATATACACATATATATATATATACATATATACATACATATATATATACATACATATATATATACATACATATATATATACATACATATATATACACATATACACTATATATATATATATATATATATACATAAATATATATATACATATATATATATATACACATATACATATAAATATAAATATACATATATATATATATATATATAAATAACAAATATTATATTTATATTCATTATATATAAATATACATGTATACATGAAAGTATTTAAGAAATATTTACATGTATGTGTACACAAATATGTAAACAAACTAAATTTTGGATGCGATTAATCCATAGACAGTAAAAGAAATGGACACAGCGACCCCATTGGAACTCAATTGAGTCAATTGAAGCCCATTTTTAGCGATTTTTAGCACTTCCGTTTCTGATGCGCAGACTCAAACTAAGCTTGATGACGTCAGCAACCTGTCTGACAGATGTTAATCTTCTAGTAGCTGTGCGTGCAAACTGCCATTGTTAATCTTGCAGAGACGGCGAGCTTGAGCGGGGAGTTCTTTGGCGTGAGTGAGCAGGAGTAAGTATTCTGATTAATTATTTTGTATAGTTTTTTAAAATGTAACGCCAGTACGCCATATTAAGATAATCTCCCCGATTGTCTGTGAGCTTCTCCTCCTGTCTGTACGGTAATTTCGCTACTGTGCGACAGAGAGTCGAGTGCTCATGACGCAATCGTTAGCTTATTTTTACAAAAACTGTTTCTACGGGGCCATAATGTAACATAGAAGGTAATGGAGCCCTTTATACATTGTTGTGTATCTTTGGAAATAAATAATGGACAAATGGAGTCTTTAAACGCCTCAGATGTAAAGTTATTCACTGTCAAAGTGACGCCAAAATGAATGGGAGTCAATGGGGATGCTAACACAAGTGAAGTTCTGCTACAAGATGGCGGCACCCGGCCGACTTCAACTTCCGGTCGACTTCCTTGGGCACTGGATTAATCGTGATTAATCGTTTGAAAGCACTAGAAAAAAGGAAAATATTTCAAAGTAGTTAAATAAATTCTTGAAAAGAGAACCTTATTTTTTTAAAATGTGGTTTATTTCTTGATTATGATATTAAAATATTTAGATTTTATGGCCCTAAAATTTTTTTTTAGAAATTAATCATTAGGGATGTCCAGATCTGATCATGTGATCGGAAATCGGGCCCGATCACATGGTTTCAGACTCGATCGGAATCGGACGTTACCTCGCGATCAGGACTCGGATATATATGTATTAGGGGTGCAACGGTTCGCGGTAAAAAAAATCTAACAGTACCGTATGGTTTGTTTGAAATAGTAACGTGGAAAACAGACAGAGTTCAAATAATGTACGTTTCAGTTGATGGATGCGCAAAATGTTACAACAACGATAATCAAAAAGGGTGGACAAAACAGTCACTCTTTGTAAACTGTTAACTGCAAGTGCCGTCTGCTGTAATGTCCAGTCATTTACGCCGTCATCACCCGGGTGTTGATACAGGTGAGACCTGAACAGCACACGTTGCTATCTGTGTTTAAACTAACTCATTTAAGCCTTGCTGATTTAAACCTTCAAGAACAAGACGCGAAAGAACTCGCACGCGCTGTGAGAAGATTTTGTGCGCTCATCCGAAGCGCGCACATGCTTATTCCAGTCAGTTCCTGCTGCCTGTTTTTAATGTTAAATCAAATAACAAAGAAATCACTTAATGCTCTTGACTGAATCGTTTTTGTAACTTCAATAATGATTAATCTTTATTTATTTTATACAGTAAAGATAATAAGCAGTGATATTTTATATTTGATTACTTTATCCATTTTCTGTACCTGAAAACGACTGTTAGATACCTGAAAAACCTGAAAAGCACTGTTCCTGGATCTGTTTTTTCGCTATTCTTTATTCTTTTTCATGTATTATAGAAGTATCGGATCGGGACTCGGTATCAGTAGATACTCAAAATCAAATGACTCGGACTCAAGGGCAAAAAAACGTGATCGGGACATCCCTATTAATCGTGCTTTTCACAGACGAGATGTGAATTGCGTTTTAATGCATTTTTTAAATAAATTATTAGATAGCATAAATAAGAGCGTCATGTCACTGACCCGACTGCATCATGTAAATTATGAGAACCTGGTAATATTTGAGAATTCAAGGTCAGAACTGTTGCAGCAAGTCGCTAAGTTCATCCAGGTTATCAGTTAACCAAAGCATGAACGTACATAGACATGCATGATGCGCAGTATAAAATTAACAGACACTTTAAAATGTAAAACTAATGAGCACATTGAGGCAGACAGCCTTGACTTCAAATCGTCACAAATTTATGTTCAAGCAACTAGACTCAGAAGTTTTCGCGTGGTCTTTGATTAACAACACTCCTAACATCAAAGGTGTTCTGTTGAACATATCTCAAAGCATTTCAAAAGACAGTGAGGTGTCTCGTATTTTTGCATAGACGGAGAGAGCACCTTTATCTCTTCCAAAACCAGTCTCCCTGCTCCCAGATGCCTCGAGGCTCCGGGCATTTGCATTCCATGAGATCCTGCAGGGCCTCTTGTGTTCATAACATCAGCGTTTGCTTGCAGCCACTGAGATACCAATCAAATCTGGTGCCAAAACACAGAGGTCAGCGAGCTTGTATTGAGAGTTAAATAAGCTCTTTCTCTGGGCTCTAAAAGGGCCGCCTCCCAAGTTGTGAGAGGGCCCATAACAATTCAGCCCCATATATAGACCACCTTTATATCTGTGTAAACAAAACCAGAGCAAATATTGATTTCAGAAAGGATGGCTGGTAGGTGTGTGCTGTGCAACTGTGAACTCCTCTCTGCAGGGAGTGAAACAACAAAAAAAATAGACAGCGGAACTTGGGGAGTGCTAGCTCAAGGCCTTTTCTGTCTGAGTGATTAACTCATGAATTATGTTAGGTTTAAAACTCTCTGACATGATAGTATGTCACTACTAATGAGCAGGTTTTCTCTTTTTTTCCTCCACTATGATGCTTTGACACAACAAGGCAAATCTTTTTTCACATTCCTGTGTAGTTCAGGGACTGGCCAGGTTTGTAAAAAAGGTCACAAAAGGTCCTTAACTGTCTCCTCCTTCATTATCCCTGTAGCTTAAGGGTCTACATCTGCTTCCATAAAGCTTCCTAGAAAACAGCTTAAATGAAGTTTATACACTGCAGACTTTGAAGGAACTTCATAAAAGCATTTTAAACCATAATTCGGCTGGAGTATTGGTATTTGTTGATGAACTACCAGAGCAGAGACCGTTTCTCTCTACATATATTAGAGAAGACATGATCCTACCAGGTGATCATGATCCTCCAAAATTTAATCAGTCAGTCGCAGAGAAAAAAAAACATGTGGCGAAGTCACGCAGTCCGTGAGGGACAGATCGTAGATCATAACAGTGGGTCCTTGTGGTAATTATAGTATGTCGGGCAGGAAATCTATCATCCATCGACCTCAAATGAGACTTATTTTAAAGTCGTAGCAACTTTTTTTGTTAGTAGCAGCAACTTTACATGGCTGCTCACTCGCTCTAGCTTTAACATCCATATCCATGAAGTGGAAGCCATAAATGGTTAACAAGTCTGAATAGGTATAACCAACCAACTCCTATACAAATTCCAGTAATTAATACAAAAAAAAAAATTATTTCCCTCATTTACTCTAGGAAACTTTGTACCCTTAAAGGGATAGTTCACCCAAAAATAATAATGTCATCACTTACTCACCCTCAAGTTGTTCCAAACTTGTATGAGTTTCTCTCTTCTCTTGAACAACTTCCATAGTAGGAAAAAAAATGTACTATGGAAGTCAATGGCTAGCATCAACTGCCTGGTTCCCAACATTCTTCTTTTGCGTTTAACAGAAGAAAAAAAAAAAACGTATACAGATTTGGAACAACTTGATGGTGAACTATCCCTTCAAGCGTATAAATCCAAAAAGTCTCACATTGTAGAAGACATTTCAATCCATTCCCACCTCTTAAAAGTACATGGAATAAATTCAATTCCAATCAGTTTAAAAGGTATCCGTCACAAGCATGAGGCACCTCATTATAATACCTTGCTACTGAATGCAACACATTTTTATAGAGTGAATGTAAACTCCAATGCTCTTGACACCACTACATAATTGTGCTTGTTGAGAACACTAGAAATATGTGCCATTTTGGAAGGCCACCAAGCACAGCTTTCATATTGACAGAGCACAGACATCTGGGACAGGTGCGGCTGTTGTTCACTACTTGTGCAGGCATGCCAGCACAAAAGCAGACAACATCAAAGTTCCTAAAATGAAAGAAAACTAAAGAAAAGTTTATTCTTTTCCGAAGGAAAAAAGCTTCAAAGTTATAATGTCAAAGGATTATTGGAAAGAGGCCAGAAGTGCTGAGAAAAAGAAACATTTCCAAAGAAACACAATCGAAGCATCTGCCTTTTCACTATCAATAGCCTATGTGCTAACCCGCACCGCATTATAGCGGGTCATTAAATGGCTGACTTTTGAACTGAAATATGTTTGTTTTTAAATTCAAAGATAATTGCTTTTTGCAACCAGCTTTACTTCCGTAATCTGATGGAATCGAACTCTGCTCAGATTCAAGAATCAAAATCTGCTGCATATAATCTGATGAATATTTCAAACAGTCCCCATCTGTGACATCAGCAGAAATATCAAGTTGTTTCAGTGGAAGAGCAAATTACATTTTGTTTAAAGATCAGAAAAGACAAACATTCTTTGGAATAACATGGACCAGTGACGTTCACAATAAGATCACAAATTTGAAGAGAAGATAAGTATGTTGACTTTAAAGCAGCTTTGGTGGCAATCTAAAACACTGTTTTAAAGGTGCCCTAGAACTTTTAAAAAAAAGTTGTGATATAAGTCTAAAGTGTCCCCAGAATGTGTCTGTGTAGTTTCAGCTCAAAATACCCCATAGATTTTTTATTTTTTTTTACTGCCTATTTTGGGGCATCATTATAAATGAGCAGATTCAGGGCTACTGGCCCTTTAATTCTCGTGCTCCACGCCCACGGAGCTCGCGCTTGCCTTGAACAGTGCATAAACAAAGTTTACACAGCTAATATAACCCTCAAATGGATCTTTACAAAGTGTTCGTCATGGATGCGGCAGATTATGTGAGTATTGTATACTGTTATATTGTTTACATTTGATTCTGAATGAATTTAAGGCTCTGATCCGTGGCTAACGGCTAATGCTACACTGTTTGAGAGATTTATAAAGAATGAAGTTGTGTTTATGAATTATACAGACTGCAAGTGTTTAAAAATGAAAATAGCGACGGCTTTTGTCTCTGTGAATACAGTAAGAAACGATGGTAACTTTAACCACATTTAACAGTACATTAGCAACATGCTAACGAAACATTTAGAAAGACAATTTACAAAATATCACTAAAAATATCATGATATCATGGATCATGTCAGTTATTATTGCTCCATCTGCCATTTTTCACTATTGTCCTTGCTTGCTTACCTAGTCTGTTGATTCACCTGTGCAGATCCAGACGTTACTGGCTGCCCTTGTCTAATGCTTTGAACATGAGCTGGCATATGCAAATATTGGGGGCGTACAACCCGACTGTTACGTAACAGTCGGTGTTATGTTGAGATTCGCCTGTTCTTCGGAGGGCTTTTAAACAAATGAGATTTATATAAGAAGGAAGAAACAATGGAGTTTGAGACTCACTGTATGTCATTTCCATGTACTGAACTCTTGTTATTGGACTATGCCAAGATAATTTTTTCATTCGAGGGCACCTTTAAACTGTAAAGAGTTAGTTCACCCAAAAGAGAAATTACTCACCCATGTTTGTATGTGAATAAAAGCCTAAATCCAATCTGTTTATCATATAAAGCGATTGTGTCTCTTCAGAAAATTTGGAAGAAGGTGGTAATTGTGTGGTGGACCGTCAATGGAAGTATAGAAATCTCTCTGACTTAATTTAAAATATCTTCATTTGTTAAGATAAACAAAAGTCTTACGGGTTTGGAAAGACATGAAGGCGAGTAATTGAGTTTTTCATTTTCAGGTGGCTTCCTGTGTCAAAACATATTCAAATTGCCACCTTGATAAGAAACGGGCCAATCGCACAGATGAGAAGGGCCATAAATGCTAAGGGCAGGTGATCATTGCTCTTGGAAAAAAGAAACAGAAACGAGAAAGAAACTAACACCACAAGTGCAGACCACTTTGTCTGCATTGCAACAACATGCTGATATATATAAGCTGAGACGATGCTTGTTTTTGAAGACCATCAAGACCATTCAGCCAGGAAGCTAAAATAAGACCCACACTTTGGCTTACCACGACACATATCTATGACATGACTAACTGATCATGGTTTACCATTCTACTGCTGCTCAACATTAGCACCCATTTCTAGTTCTTTGAAACGGCTCTGAATTGCACCACAACTTGATCTGACCAATACTTTTCAAAGAAACAAAGAAGAGGTTGAGTGATATTTTAAGGTGGAGTTACATTAGCAAAATTTTGGTGAACTTTCATAAGAAAACAAGGTCCATTGTCACTAGTGTAGCAATGTATGAGACACAGCTCAAACAGAAGTCACTTTCAAAGCAAGCAGATTGCTGTTGGTCAACACGACAAATCCATGAGACACTTTAACCACTTGCAAAATCTATGAGGGAAAACCATTCGCCCTCATGCAAAATTCCTAATTGCATGGGGGGGGAAATGGTAAACGTGATCACACCTTTACAGATTTACAAGCACAGCTAGTTGCTTTCATTTTTAATATGGTTTACTGTCTAATACTAATAAAAAAATGCTACCTGACTGGTGAGAAATGCAACGTGGAACACGTGGCTGAAACCACTGAGATGGTGACAGCACTTCGGCAATATGCAAAGCACAGTAAACATTTCAAAACAACTCGAAAAATCTCTCAGGTTATGCCTAAAGGCGGTTCTGTAGAAGGAAATGTGACACACGAAGAAACAAGCAGAAGTGAAGGGGTAGGAGTAAAAATGATTTAGAATTCTGCCTCTAGCTTCACCTTACCCGAGATAAAGAAAGAGAGAGGGGGAGAGAGAGGGAGAGAAGGCGGGAAAGGAGGGGTAGGCGGCTTTATTGTAATGGCTGGTTTCATTTCCTGAATCCCAGCGCTAACAGTGCAGGATTAAGAGCTTTCAATTGAACATATACAGTGCAGATGCTTCCTCTCAGCTGCTACTATGAAAACACTGCAGAAAAAGCAAAAGCAAGAAGTCATCTAACAAAATTACCTGGACTCAAAGAATGATTCAGGTTAAAGAAACAGACACGAGTATTTGCAAACCAAATGGATTCACGTCAACCTCAATGGGGTTAACGCACACCTCTTGCAATACATACAATTTCATACTTCGGTCTTAGTGGTGCTTTTGAAATGCATGAAGAGAACAGAAGTATGCGCTGCAGTAATTCATATGGTAAGTGCATGTAAAGGAGATGAGTGAGATAACGGCTTCTCGGTGGGGAGTATACAGTTGAATTTAATTACAAATAGAGAAGAGTCTGTGGGAGATGTCACAATCGTACACGCATTAGTTAAAAAAACCTGCCAAACAATAAAGTCAGCAGGGGTTCGAAGAGGGCTTTGAGAAGCCGAATAACAAGAGTGAAACAACCTGACTTTTTGTCCCGAAATTCAGGGTGGATCCAAGAAAGTGCACTGGAGGTTACGGAGAACCATGGGGGACTTCATGCATCTCAATGGACGCATTTCTGCAAGTCAAGAGTGCCACTGTTAAGCACACACATGCCTATCCTGTTGTAAAACAATGTGTCTCCTCTCTTTTGACTGGACAATTGCTCTCTTGTCTTGCCTGATGACAGATAAACTGGTTCCTATGAAGGCCATTGTGAAAAAGAGGTACTTCTGCGGTAAAGAAGACAGGAGTACAAGCTAGAGGATGACAATAGTATTTCCACAGTAGTACTTTCACTGCGGGAAGCATATTAATAATAGCATGAATGGACAAGCCCTGTGAATTGCATCTAATCTAAGCAAACTGCCTTTTGTTGCGCTATATTTGCTTTCTTTTATAATGGGACTATAAAATGGATTTTGCAGTAGGTCAGACATGTAATTAAGTGGGTGATTCACCTTGAAAAAGGATGTAAAAAATAAAATATATATTCAGTCTAAATGTACTCAACCAATTAGGATTATTAAAACCAAGGTTTCTGACTAAATCTGAAATCAGAATTAGAATAAAACTTCCAGTCAACGTTATGTCCATAG
The DNA here is from genome assembly GCF_024489055.1 of Chanodichthys erythropterus. Taxonomy (NCBI): domain Eukaryota; kingdom Metazoa; phylum Chordata; class Actinopteri; order Cypriniformes; family Xenocyprididae; genus Chanodichthys; species Chanodichthys erythropterus. Next base: position 14,199,264 of record NC_090237.1, on the reverse strand, counting down.
AAGATGAGAAAAAACTAATTAGTTCTGCAGTGCAAAAGCTAATCAATAAAAGAAGCAAAGTTGCCAGGAGATGATTTCTCACCACAAATAAGTCTGAACTCTGAGAACTCAGTTCAGAATTTATAGAAATGTATGTCTTGAAAGCAAAGTTTACCACTGAAGAGCAGACTTAGACAAAAAGGTGTAATTTTTGCAGCAAACTGACAGAAACCCACCAGCTAAACTAGAAATACAGGGTGTGACATTGCAGATGGTGTGTTTTGAGGGGGGTTGTGGGGGAGGGGTGGAGAGAGAACAAAAAACAGATGCTGCACTAAACTAGTTGTAAACTCAGTTTGGCCAATCTAGTAGACAAACAGTCACGGGTGTAAATGAAACAACAATTTGCTAACTAAGAATGACTCAAACAGACACATGACCAAATTTTGTCTAATTTGCCTTTGGGTAGAAACCTAGTTTCATTGAACATGAAGTAAATGTTTAACAATAAAAATGTTTCCCCGACCCCAAGTAGCTATTTTTGTGCTTTTAATGAGTAAAATCCAAAATATCCAGCAATGAATTAAAGAATTTCACTTTTTCCTCTCACAACTAAAGGACAAAACCGTCACAACTCACGACACGTTTAAGTTTGTCTTCCAAATCAACAATCTTTAAGCACATGACACACTATCATTATGCTTTTGGTTTTCCAGCCCAAAAGGCGAATGTGTCTCTGTAAAGTTGCATTGACAGTGCTTTACAATAACAGATGTTTACGAGCCAGTCTTTTGTGTCCTTTATTTCATTACCTGAATATGCTACTGATGCACTCAAGACAACTAATGCTATGAAAACCAGCGCCCCTGCATTTTATTATTTGAGACAGGCGAAATAGAAACAAACAGAGGAACTGTGATATAGGCTCAAATAAATTATTAATTGATTTTAACTACCTATGAGTAAAGGTTTAACTTGTACAGCCTAATATCCAACAGTTTTTTTTTTTTTTTTTTTTTTTTAACAAGAGAAACAGGTGCAAGAAAAAGGTAGTAAAAGGTGGGGGCGGGGACAAAGAGCGTTTATCGAAATAAATGTTACTTTTATACTGAGATTGAATACCATAGTTCATCGTTATTCTGTTGCTGATGAAGGCAGCAAAAATAATTCCATTAAAAGCAAAAGCTTTGGACAGAATTCCAAGTGAAACTGTGGCGCGCGCGTTTCCTCTTTAGAAAGATTTATTTCAGAACGTGCGTTCATTCTAATAAGTTTTTACAAGAAATCTTAAAAAGTAACACTGCTCTGTTCTTTCATTGGTCCATCTCATTGTTAACGTCAGTCTAAAATGACGTTCTAAATAAGGAAAATGACAAATTAATCTGTATTACCTTGATTCATCAGGGATACGGTGAGCAGACACGTTAAAAAGGCGGTCCAGTGCATCTTTCGGCAGTCTGGGATACTTGAGAAATAATATCCTTGAGTTCGAGCGTCCTTGCTGGATAATGTTCTGGAAACTACAATATAGGCAGCGTGCGTCAGTAAAATTCAAACTTTGAGTTGTTCCCCACGTGTCTCATCTGTTGAAGCTGTGACTGTCGGTTATAGGTCTCTCCTGAAGCTCCTCCCCTGCTCTGTGTACATAAACTAATTTAACCTACTAGAAAACACTTTATGACACATCTCTTATCTTGTCCTGAGATTTTCTGCAGTTCTACTTTACTATAGAATTGTTTTCGTAATATTTGATTTGGCTGTATAAACAGGTTATGCTGGAAGACATTGATTCATATTAAATGCACTATTTATTTTTGTATCTTTGCTTATGGGAATGCTTAATACTCCCTCAGAAAGTTAAGAAATTATTCTCAATAAATCTCCAAGGGCCGCAAAATTACTTTTACAATTACAATTATTTAATTGAACTAAAACCACAATAAATGTAGGCCTGAAACATGATTTGCCTTCCAAATACTGCCATTTTTCCCCACCCCCAGCAATTTTTAAAACCAATGAAAATATTTGAATATTGTTTTGAATGATGAGAGGCTTAGAGTTAGAAATAGACCACTAGTTTAGGGATATAAAGCAATACCTGAGCATGCTATAAGATTTATTCATCAAAACAACCAGTAGGTATTGTTGGTGGCAAGGCACCAAGCAAGGCAAGGCAATTTTATTTGTATAGCACATTTCATACACAATGGCAATTCAAAGTGCTTTACATAAAGAGGAAGAATAAAAATAGAACATAAGAAATAGAAATAACAGTAAAAACAGAGCACAGCTTATTTATACATGCCTTGACATGCATTTTAGACATTGCAGTTGTGTGTGACTATAAGGCAGCAGTAGTATAGAGCTAATAATATTAGCTATGCATGCACTCTAAAAAATGCTGGGTTGTTTCAACCCAAGTTTGGGTCAAAAATGGACAAACCCAACCGTTGTTTCAACCCAAATTTGGGTCAAATATGGACAAACCCAACCGTTGGGTTAAAACAACGCAGCACTTTTTAGAGTGTGCTCATGTTATTTCTTTAATCAAATGATGTGCAATACATAAAATCAGTCAAACAGGTTAAACCGGGAATGAAAGAGCCTTTAGACAAGAGATTCTCCTGATCGAAGAGTGATCCTGGTACATCAAGAGAGTTGCATCATTTGCATATTTCTTTTTCCTCTTCCCTCCATTATATATCCCTCCTCTCTTTTAGCCACTTTTTTTTTCTCCTCCTTTGCATTTTATTGCCCCAATATTAGTTGAAATCCCCCATCTCTCTCTCTCTCTCTCTCACACACACACACACAGACACATCTCAGTGTGGGCACAGGGGTGGGGTGTTCCCTCAGTTTGTATTGTACTACCTCACACCTCCTAAAGGCCGGAACACACCAAGCCGACGGCGACGAACTAGTGGCGACGAAAGCAGACTGCGGGGTCGGCTGGCGTCGGCTGGCGTCGGCAGCGTCTGGGTCCAAAGTTGCCCTGACACACCAAGCCGACGTTCGACAGCCGACGGCCAAATAGCACGTCCGTTCTGCGCCTGCGTGAGATGAAATGCCTTTCCATGCCAGCAGGTGGCAGTAGTTTGTGTTCGTTGCTATGGTTCGTTGCTAGGGAGACCGGAAGAGCTACAGGGATACAAAACATAAACAAAGGTGCATGAAAAACCAGTTCTCGCTCATCACATACGGATTCGTGTTATTTCAAAAATGTCCAACACGTTGCAAATGGCACTGGCTTTGTCAGCCCTTGGTCTTTTGCTTGTGGAAGAGGAAAAGAAGAAGCGGATGAGAAAAATACGGAGAAAGCGCACTAAATGGGTGAAACCATGGATACTCCAGAGACAGGCCCAAGGTGCTTTCCCGAACCTGTGTCGAGAGCTCGAGTTACAGGAAACTTGTGGTTTTAAAAATTTCGCTCGGCTTTTTCCCACTCAATTTCACATGTTAAAAGAACTTATTAGTCCAATCATACAGAGAACAAACACGAACTACCGGGATTGTATCTCCGTGGGGGAACGTCTGATGATTACACTACGGTTCTTGGCAACAGGTAAGGTTATTCGTTGTTTGAACATTTCATTAAAACACCTTTTCAGTTGTGTTTATTTTGGTGTATTATGAAGCATTATAAAAGTGAAAAGAATTTTATTATTTTGTATCCAGTTGTAGCCTACTTTAAAAAGACACAATGTATAAAACATTATTATGGTTGTTTGTAGCACAATGTCTTTAATAACTGATAAAAAAAATATTTGCTTTAATGTAGTGTAGTACAAATGCATTAAAAGTGTTAGATTTGACTCTGTAAAAGGTGTGGAAAATTAATAGTGGAGTTATGTGTTTGTAATCTTTGCAGGAGAAAGCTTCAAGAGCCTTTCTTACCAATTCCGGGTGGGAATGTCCACAATTCAGCAATTTGTTCCTGAAACCTGTGCAGCAATCTACCAAGTCTTAAAAGAGAAATACCTAAAGGTATACATGTATCTGTTTAATGTTTTTTGTTTTAGCCCAAAAATGAGCAATTTTTTTGATCTCTCAGATATTGTTTTAGGAGGCCTCTGATGTAGAAATTAAAGATTTTTCAGTTTTTTTACATTTTAATAAGGGTAATTTTAGGGTCTTATATTGTAGTAGATAAACTGAAAGAATAGACAGGATGGTAGACCATGTGTCGAGGGCAGAGATCTAAGTATTATCCATCAAATTATAATTTCAATGCAAATAAAATTCCACTACTACATTCAAACAATACAGTCTGGCTGGCCTATTATGC